>NW_015646356.1:769961-808551 GCF_001515625.1 Sinocyclocheilus rhinocerous | reverse complement strand
CGTTTAGTAGTGTCCCGAGACCACCTCTTCAGCTGGGTCTCGGTGCGGTTGTTTGGTCTGCACCCGAGTGCGATTGCTGTATTCACACCTGCCAAAAAGGTCCGCACCAAGAGGGGAAACGAACTTGAGTTCGATTCAATCGAACCAAACAAGACAGGTGTGAATACACCCTTACTCAGAAAGTTTTTAGTCTTACTAGAAAGCAACAGGCAGGTGAGTTTTTATCAAGGTTGGAGCAAAACTCTGCAGGACTGTGGCTCTCCAGGACAGACGTTGGCCACCCCTGGCCTACACCAACTTCACTACGCAACACCATGATTACATGGCTGGTTTGACCAATGCATGATAGCTATTCATCAAGGAGCTGGTCAAAGATCTTGTCATGCCACATATGAAGAGGTATTTGAAGGGCACACAGCACATTCAAAACCATATTACAGAGGCAATGGGAAGATGTGGGATAAAAAACAAAACACATTCACCACCCGGCCACAGGTACATCAGGCAGGAGGGTCAATAGAAGAGGAAGAGGTGCAGGATCTGCCCAGCTGCCAAAGACAGACAAGTCAGCAGCTAGTGTTCCCAGTGTCAGGCCTGTTTGCAAGGAGCACAAGCCTGTCGTCGTCATTTGTGGGGCATGTAAGCACTGGGATGGCAATTTGAGATGGTGTGATTTTATTTTGTTAGTTTTATTTTCATCTATTGGGGTCACATTTACTACAGTTCACTACAGTTGCACTACAGACAGTTCCATTTCAGTGTTATTGGTTATCAGTGATATGTGTATGTTATGTGTGACAAAGTGGCAAATAAACACATTTCAAGTGTTAAATGTGCTGGTCTAAATAACTGCTAAAATAATTATTTTAACAAAATGTCTTTATTCTTTTGTTTTATCATGCTCATTTTTGACCCATGTGTGTAAACTTGATGTAGTAACAAAAAACCTCGGAAAAAAATAAAATATTAGTTCGTGGTCATTGTAAAAATATATTTTGAATATTCATGGGTCATGGAATTTATAGATCAGGGAATATTAAATGCGGAAATAAACTGATTTCAAAAGATAAAACAAAAAAAATGCCCAGCGAAGTATGAAATAACAGGAAATGAATACGGGTCATTTTAGACCCATGTTGTGCATTAGAAAGGGTTTTCATAGCTTGTGCATCAAAGGGTTAACAGAAAAATTTCCGTCATTGACGGAATTTTTTTCAGCAGTGACGGAAAAATCTGTAATGTCCGCGGGTTGAAGTGTCCCCAATAACATGATATTTAGCTCCTGGAATGCGAATTTTACCGGAGGAACCCCCCTCGAAACGTGATTGGGCTAGTTTTGAGTAGCAGTTGGGCGGGTTTGTTGTGAAAACCTGGCAACCCTGATGCCGTTGATTAAGCACAGCTACCCACTAGTAAAGTGAAAGAGATGATCAGTTCCGCTTCGCTTGATCTGTGGTGTCTACAGCGATCTAACGCGCCACATTAAAGAGCGCCAAAATGGTATTTATTGCGTGAATTTCCTAAAAAAATGGGCAGAATTTGAAATCTGAGACTTTTTCATATCAAAAGTAACAACGCACAAAGCTTAGCCTATTGCGATTTACTGGATGGGAGGCGCACTATATATACGGTTCACTCATCAACTGAATTCATCAATTGATTCATAAAAATTAGAATCTATTAAAATTGAGAAATCTATTTTTTTCCCCAGCCCTAGTATATTTTGTTGTTTTTAGTTGCCTCCGCTGTCACTGCGGTGTTGAACATGAAAAGTGACGCACAGTCTCTGTTCATCTGTTCTCTTCATAAATAAATAAATGCATAAGCCTATATGCTCGTCCTGCAGGTTCATTATTAAAAATGAAAATGTGAACAAAAATACAGGCAATTAAATGTTATTATAATTAAAATATGAAAAGTAAAATGACGGGGTAATAACAGATTATGACGGAATTTTTACGACCCTGTCCGTCAAAATGATGGACAATGTTAAAGTCTTACGCAACCTCTGCTATCTGTCTGTCTGTCTGTCTGTCTGTGTCTCTGTCTGTCTGTCAGTCAATATCTGTCATTTTATCTGTTTGTCTGTCTGTCAATATCTATCTTGTATGTCTGTCATTACATCTGTCGGTGTCTGTTATTACGTCTGCCTGTCTGTCTGGCCTATGTAGTCTAGAATTGAGACTTGAATCTCTTTTTCTTTTATGTTCATAGAATCCTTTTATTTCATGTCATCTAGTCTGTTGAGGTCTTGTGTGCTGATGTCTTTGATTATTGTTGAGAGGTTTTGGGTGTAACTGAATAACTAAGCGTCCCATCTTAATACATTTTACATGTTGCTGTGAAACTCAGGGGTACGTTTAATGTGGCACAGGCATTTTGCACTAGAGTTTCCGCACCTCCATGCTTTTCCAGCCTCTCCCAAGAGGATGTTTGGTAGGCAGCACACATGGTGTAGAAATGGAACCATCTGCTCGTTCCTACCCCCTTCTAAAACCAACGGGCCCCCCACATGCCTCCCCTCACAAGACATCCAATAAAACCACCCTCAGAACTCCACTCTTCCCATATCTCACACAAGCACATGTGGACATTTCTTACTCAGGGCAGTTGGCATGGAGGCCCACAATCAAGTCGCACTGGCATTCCGGCTGCGGGGTTGGAAACTCTGAGCTCTGAGCTGCACCGGAGACTCTGAAATGATTCAACCAAGAGGAGCGTTGCAGATTTTCGACTGAGTGTTGTAGTGTGAATTAAACCCGTAGTCTGAGGATTAGGGGCTAGAGTGGTTTCCCATTAGCCCTTATACTAGAACTGGGATCATGTACTGGGAGCTGTGGATCAGTCAGCTGACTAGGACTGGGAAGCACTGCATGCTGGTCAGGAATAAAGGTAGGGCTGTATGTATCTGTTTGCGTGTGTGTCTTTGTGTGGCAAAGTCAGGTTTGCCACACAGGCCTTGACTGTCTCAGCTGCGTGTTCTTGCAGGTTTATTAAGTTGTGTAAGACCAGTCTTTGTTTTGTCTTGGCTATGTTGTGTCTTTTATTCATAATGATTGTTTCGTGTTTAATTTATAGGGACATTTTTAGACTTGTTGAACCATTGATTACATTTTGCCCTAATATTATTTTTAAGGGTTATTTATTTCGTTGAGTCTAATCTGCTATGTTATTTCTGTGGATGAATCTACATGTGTCAACAACACTAGGAGTTTTGTGTTTTTTTTTAGGGATGTTCAAAACGACATATTTTAAAAATCAACTAGTTGATGGGTTGCTCAAACAACTAATTTACTAATCCATCTTAACTGGTAGCTTTGGGTTTACATGACCTGATTGAATGAGTTTCTTCGTTAGCGTTTACATAAGACACATTCTCTTATTTAACAACAAATGGTATAAAATGCAGATGTGTTTTTAAAATTTAGACTATTGGTTATTGCCGATATTTTTGTTACTGTTGTACACTAATAATTCAGTAACACTGTTGACTGTAATCTGTAAATGAATATTTGGTTGGTAATATAATGCTTTCAATTATTATATTGTGATTTTTAGCATATGCACTACCATTCAAAAGTTTGGAGTTGGAAAGATTTCTAATGTTTTTAAAGTGAGTCTCTTATGCACATCAAGGCTGCATTTATTTGATCAAAAATACAGTAAAACTTATATTGTGAAATATTATTACAATGTAAAGTAGCTGTTTTCTTTGATTAGAAAGTTTAAAAGAAAGCATTTATATGAAATTGAAATAGAACTTAGTATAACATTATTGATTTTGATTGATTGATTTCTTTTTTTATTTTAGTGCATCTAGTTGTTTGTTGAACAACTAGTCACCCATTGTGACCCATCTATTGTAGATATTTTGTGTCATGATGGACTTTTTGTTGGTGATCCATGTTGAGGATGAATAATTTAACTTAATTTAGTAATTTTTTTAATGTACCTTGGGATGTGAATGTGTTAATCATGTGCCAATTCCATGGTATTACTATTTGATTCAGCCCCTCTACTATGGTAACGCCACAGTAATTTTGTAAAGGTAAACCTATTGTAGCCTAATCTCAGTGCCAGAATTTGTTTCATAATGATCAGTAAAGGGAGTTTCTGATGCCTTTTCATTTCTAACTGTTTTGTCCTGCCACACTTTTCCCTAAGGAAAGGGGCAGCTGCCCAGACATGCTTGGTGTGTGTGTTTGTGGCTGGTTGACAGCTGTAGAGGAAGACCAGCAGACGCAGGCATGCTCAAGGCGTGGGGACTCTCCCACACCATTTTTCCAACCTCAAAGCCATTTCATGCTCCTCCTCTCCTTAAGAAGTTTCTTAAGAATCAAACCCTCTCAGACAGAAGCAGAACCCTCAACACATCAGGTCTGTGTTTTAGTACATATGAGATCAGAGACTAATTTAGCACTGCAAGATTATGCCATTAAGGACCCTGCTGTCCAGCAGCAGTTTTGAGGAAGAAAGGGTCAGGCTGACAAACCTGTCCAACCCACAGGATGTGGACCACTATTGCTTCGCAGGTAGACAACGCTATAACGGTGCCCTGAGTGGCAGTGATTTTTTCTTTTGTGGAGGATTTCAGGTCGAGGGATGTGCATTTGTTATTTGTGTGTGTGTGTTCAATGTGGAAGCTGTTACTTGGTCAAATGGTTTGCTCCTTCCAGTGTTCATCTGCTTTTCACAAATGAAGCATTTGAATTTTTTTAGGAATTACAAAAAAAAATTTTTTTGATCAATACTAAATGTATATGAATATAGTTGTAATGTATAGTAAAATAAATTTTCTACTTTTATTAGTATTCAGAAAATATTTAATACATTTCAGTCTGCTGCATTTATTGCATTTGTATTTAGTTTTTTGTAAATAATGCTTTATTGCAGTGTTGTCTAGCCTTCGTAATATTGTTTTGCAAAAAAAAGAGTTTCACATTGTAAAGTGAGGTATGACATGAGCAAAGTGATTTCATTTTAAATCACCCTCCTTGTTTTCATTTTGCGTCAAATGGTTGCATTTTCTTAACTTTTCTTCTCCCTCCCCACCTTGACGTTAACGTGTTCGGCAACTCCTGAAAGCCCTCCCTTCATACACTGACTCATTTTGCCCTTCCCAGAAGCCTGGTCTCATTTGAGATGTCATATGCTCCATCAACAACTGCTTATGTTTACTCATATAGCATGTTATTTATCTCTCTTTCTTCCTCACAGAGGCCCTGCACAGGCCGTTTGGACTGGACTCGACGTCTCTGACAGAGGCGGTGCGCTGGAGCTCGAAGGAGAATCTGCTGGGTGCGGCTGAGAGTGACCCCAACCTCTTCGTTGCACTTTACGACTTTGTTGCCAGTGGTGACAACACACTGAGCATCACGAAAGGTATGATCGTCGAAAGGAGATGAGCGGTTGCGCAACATGCGGTGCTTAGTTTCACTGAAAACTTGAACAGTTTGATCTCCACCTCTGTACACAGATGACAAACCACATTGCATTGATAGTGTAAACTCAAGTGAAACCCAAGACCAATTTTAATACCTGGAAAAAACAAAGCTGAAGAATGTTTTCACAACTGTTATGGATAACTTCCTCTTTCTTTATAACAAGGCCACCATGCATCTTTCCTTTTCCTTCCATCACTCTCCTTCCTCTTTGCTATACTTCAGAACTACTTGTTCCTCTTCCCAGTAGCAGTTTGTAGGATCAAAGAACCAAGCTAAATATGAAAGCGGATGCTAAACTTTGAGGAGCATAAACACATGGGTACCAACCTGAGCCATATGTGCTAACGCCCACAGCTCTTTCCATAGACTTTGGGACACGAGTCAGGCGGTTCTGTGCTCAGATGCTCCACGCTGAAACAGCTACCGCTAACGCTAATGCCCATTTTGAAGTGTAATCCCATCAGCTGGGTGAAAAGCAGGTGGGTAAACACAGACTAGCCCAAGAGAAGAGAGTTCAGAGAGAGGGAGTTAGCAGTCTGCTCTTTCCCTCTGCAGTACCCACTAATGGCCGGTAATGTAATGTCGTCTGGTTGGCACCAATGCACCAGCCTCTTCTTGTCTTGTCGCGAGGGCCTTGTTGCCGCGCCAGTGTTGATTTAGGATTGGCAAAAAAGCACTTGGTGTCTGAAAGCTAGCAGGCCTGAACTGTGTCTCCTTGGCAGGAGGAGAGCACCCTCTGCTGGACCTATGCTTGATCAAAGCAAGACGGAGGAAGAGGAGGAAATTAAACAAAATGTATCATTCAAACGACCATTCAAAAGTTTGGGGGCAGTAAGATTTCTTAAAGCAATTACTATTTTTTATTATTTTCAGGAAGGATGCATTAAAATGATCAAAAGTGACAGTCACAAAAGATTTCTATTTAAAATAAATTCTTTTGAAATTTTGATTTATCATAGAATTCTGAAAAATGCATCACAATTTCCACAAAAATATAAAAATTCAGCTTTCCCAACATCACAGAAATGAATTACATTTTTAAAATATATTAAAATAGAAAGGTTTTTTTTGTCAAATAAATGCAACCTTGGTGAGCACAAGATAACATCAAAAACATTAAAAAAGTCTTACCAACCACAACTTTTGAACAGTAGCGTATATGAATACAAATAAATTTACATGCATTTTATTTAAAAAAAAATTCAATCAAAATTCAGCAAAAGAAATACACAAACATGCCAAAAAGTGGCCTTATTTTTATTTTGGTAATTGGTTACAACATTGATTTTGACTGTGCACAGTGTACACACAGATTTAACACTCTGCAGAGGGTTTGGAGCGTTCTTTTTTTCCAACAGCTTGATGGAGCACAGCTTAATTGAACCGAACACAAGGCTCGTGGGATGTTCTCAAAAGTGCTTTTTGGAGGCATATCTTGTAAAAAAAAAAAAAAAACTATTTTTAACTTCCATGGCGTCTTAAAAATGTGACGTTCATGGAGCGTGATGCAGCTGCCAGAGATGTCCGTCTGACACGCATTTGCAGAAATAAAAAAAACAGCACATTACATCGAATACTCAGTTGATATATTTGATTGTCATGATTGTCACTTTTCTTCCTCCACTCTCAGGTGCCTTCGTTATTTGTTCAGATCTCAGAACTCTTATATAAGACTCTAGGTTCTTCTTTTATGGGATGAAAACATTACCTAATGGACAAGATCAAACTGATCTTATTTATGAATTAATACTGTAGTTACTTACATAAACGTGCACTTTGCCTTTCTGAAAGACCTGACGTGCTTTTATAGCTGAATGATGGACTTGTTGTGGCTTGCATTTCTAATCTCACATTCCATTCCATTCAAGGGAGATGCATTGGAATGAATAACAAGGGATTACATTGCTGAATCATTAGGAAAACTTTGTGCACAAAAATGTGAGAAAATCTGAATATTAAGTGATTGCTTTGTACAATGTTCTGTTCTTTTTTGCATTTCAGGAGAGAAGCTGCGAGTGTTGGGGTACAACCAGAATGGCGAGTGGAGTGAAGTCCGTTCGAAGAATGGCCAGGGTTGGGTACCCAGTAACTACATCACCCCCGTGAACAGTCTGGAAAAGCACAGCTGGTATCATGGGCCTGTGTCCCGCAGCGCCGCTGAGTACCTGCTCAGCAGCCTGATCAACGGCAGCTTCCTAGTGAGGGAGAGTGAGAGCAGCCCTGGCCAGCTCTCCATCTCGCTTCGCTATGAGGGACGGGTCTATCATTACCGGATTAACACCGCCTCTGACGGAAAGGTTGGGCTGCTTTCACTTTACTTTGAAAGTAAAGCTCCCTTTCCTTTGATTTTAAAGTTGGTCTCCTTCTCTTCTGCCTCAGGTCTACGTAACAGCTGAAAGTCGTTTCAGCACATTAGCTGAGCTGGTTCATCATCATTCCACAGTGGCAGATGGTCTGGTAACCACATTACACTATCCTGCCCCAAAATGCAACAAGCCAACCGTCTACGGCGTCTCCCCCATCCACGACAAGTGGGAGATGGAGCGCACCGACATCACCATGAAGCACAAGTTAGGCGGTGGCCAGTACGGAGAGGTATACGTCGGAGTTTGGAAAAAGTACAACCTCACTGTAGCTGTAAAAACACTAAAGGTTCGTGTTTTTGTGCCTACGCTTCTATTTCAATATTTTCCCCCTATTTCATTGGGTTATCGCATTGAACTGTGGCATTGTGTGCCACCAAGTGGCTGGTCATTTTATTGCACCCATGGATTTCTGTTTTTGTAGTTGTTTTGCTAGTTCTGTTATGTATTATTTCATATTCCATGTATATTCTATTACTTTATTCCAAAGGAGGACACCATGGAGGTTGAGGAGTTTTTGAAGGAAGCTGCAGTCATGAAGGAGGTGAAACATCCCAATTTGGTACAATTGCTGGGTGAGTGTACTAGGATTTTTTTTTAACTAGTTGACATATTGCCTGAACAATTAGCCAACAACTCCAAATTTGAAGCTATATGTGACCCTGGATCACAAAACCAGTCATAAGTAGCACGGGTATATTTGTAGCAATAGCCAACAATACATTGTATGGGTGAAAATGATTGATTTTTCTTTTATGCCAAAAATCATTAGGATATTAAGTAAAGATCATGTTCCATGAAGATATTTTGTAAATTTCCTAACGTAAATATATCAAAACTTAATTTGTGATTAGTAATATGCATTGCTAAGAACTTCTTTTGGACAACTTTAAAGGCGATTTTCTCAATATTTAGATTTTTTTTGCACCCTCAGATTCCAGATTTTCAAATAGTTGTATCTTGGCCAAATATTGTCCTATCCTAACAAACTGTACATCAATGAAAAGCTATTTATTTATTCAGCTTGCAGATGATGTATAAATCTAAAAAAAAAAAAAAGACCCTTATGACTGGTTTTGTGGTCTAGGATCACATTTATGCTTTAACTGGTTTCGGTTCAATTGACCCAATAAGAGTTGTCCTTGTCTAGACGGTTTAGAAAAAAATCTCAAGAAACTTGTCGACTATATTAATCAACCATTAGAGAGTATGCATTATCCTCATGATTCCACTATAGAAATCCCGGGTTTTGTTCACATAATAAACAACAATTATTTGTTTTGATCAAATTATGTTTCTGGATTTGTCCTAAATTGGTCATTTGTTTTGTTGCCACTTTCTAGGTGTGTGTACATTGGAGCCTCCATTCTACATAGTGACCGAGTACATGCCACATGGAAACCTGCTGGACTACCTGCGTGAGTGTGACAGGGAGCAGGTGAATGCTGTGGTTTTGCTGTACATGGCCACTCAGATCTCCTCTGCCATGGAGTATCTGGAGAAGAAGAACTTCATCCACAGGTAGCGTAGCTCATTGGTTACATAGTCTTATATCCCACTGAGAGATCTCACTCCATCTTCTCAATTTCTTTCTCAGGGACTTGGCAGCTCGTAATTGTCTGGTTGGAGAGAATCACGTGGTCAAGGTGGCTGATTTCGGCCTGAGCCGGCTGATGACAGGCGACACCTACACCGCTCATGCGGGGGCCAAATTCCCCATCAAATGGACAGCACCAGAGAGTCTGGCCTATAACACCTTCTCCATCAAATCAGATGTGTGGGGTCAGTTACTAATTTCATTTTGTCATAAGAATTGTGTTGAAAGTTCTGATACTCCATAAAGACTTATGTGTTAGAGACAAAAATGGTCGATTTGCTTATAAATAAGTGACTTGCTTATTTTCCCCAATTTTACAGCATTTGGAGTTTTGCTTTGGGAGATTGCCACATATGGCATGTCTCCATACCCAGGAATCGACCTGTCTCAGGTGTACGATCTGCTGGAGAAGGGCTACCGCATGGAGCAGCCCGAGGGCTGTCCTCCTAAAGTCTATGAGCTCATGAGAGCCTGTGAGTATCAGCAGTGACTTTAAAAACACTTCATAGCTTTTACTTAATAACATAAAAAAAGTATAATCTCATTAGTGTATATTCAAATAATGTCATGTATCATTCATATATGTTCATACATATTCTATAAGCATTGTGCAATGTTGTGAAATATTATTAATATTATTTCTATTTTGATATATTTAAAATTTAATTTATTCCTTTGATGGCAAAGCTTAATTTTCAACAGCCATTACTTCAGAATTCAGTGTCACATGATCATTTAAGAAATCATTCTAATATGCTGCTTAAAATTGTGGAAACCGGGACACAATTTTTCAGGATTCATTGATAAATATAATTTTTTAAAGAACAGCATTTGTTTGAAATAGAAATCTTTTGTAACATTAATTTTGTAACTTTTACTGTCACTTGTGAGCAATTTAACGTATCATTGCGTCTTTTCAAAAAAGTCTTACATGACCCTAAACTTTTTAACCGTAGAGTAGGTTTAACGTAAAGCGATATTTTGTTTGTGTGTTGGTAGGTTGGCAGTGGAGTCCACTAGATAGACCCTCATTTGCTGAGATTCACCAGGCCTTTGAGACCATGTTCCATGACTCAAGCATCTCAGAAGGTATTATTGCATCATCTGTTTTGAGTGACAGAGGAAGCCGTAAACCAAGCTGACTTTTTATGCATATCTTATATACTTAATGACTAAGCAGAGGAAACTTAATGCACAATATACAGTCTTAAACAGGCTTAAAAGGAAACAAAGAATAAATAACATAAGTGCAGCTTGTATTGAATTTAATATAGAAATGCATTTATGGTAATTTACCATTGAAAATGGACTGAAATAAAGTTGAAGATATGACTCACAGTACTTAGATGTAAAACATAGTATTAACATGTGCCTTCTTTCTGCTAACTCCTCTCCAGAGGTCGCCGAAGAGCTGTGTAAAACCGCATCTGGTGGGCAAGGTGGGCTCGCGCACACCTTTGGCCACGATATGCCACTCTTGCCCTCAAAGTCTCGTGGGCAGAAGAAACACTCTGAGAACAAAGAGAATATGGAGGAGGCAGGACCCCACGGCCCTGCAGGTATACAGGCTCAACTCCGGCTCAGACAGAAGCTCAAGAGAATGGGAGTGGTGTTCATTATTGATTAACAGAGCTACATAGTATATAACCCTACCAATATATATACACAAATATAGCATGATTAAGAAAATTCTGTGTATCATATATATATATATACAGGGTGGGTGAAAAGTAACTAGGCATTAAAAATTGGTAATAAAGTCCATATTTCTAATAAAAATTTATTGAAACAAATTGTACATGTACTTTATTACATAGGAAAATGAAAGCAAATCTTTAAATGTCAATGTAGGCACCGGTGGCATCAACCAGTTTCCTCAAACGGTTTTCCTCAGTTTCCTGAACAGTCAAGCGGTCAGCCATCTTTGTTTACGTTGCATGGGCTGCCTCTCACAGCCGATGCCTGTACTATCGACACGGGAAATAAAATCCAATTTACTATTGTCTATTTAGAAACTGTTTTCATCATGACTCCAGTGATACTACAAGTTCTATAGCCATTAAATATTGCCTAGTTAATTTTCACCCACCCTGTGTGTGTGTGTGTGTGTGTATGGCAGAGGATCGCCAAATCCAGGTGTGAAAAACTTGTTGGATCTTTCCCAAAAAGACTCATGGCTGTATTAGATCAAATGGGTGCTTCTACTAAATACTGAGCATTTTTCAGTTTTTCTTTTTTAATAAATCTGCAAAGATGTCAACAATTCTGTGTTTTTCTGTCAATATGGGGTGCTGTGTGTACATTAATGAGGAAAAAAAATTAACTTAAATGATTTTAGCAAATGGCTGCAATATAACAAAGAGTGAAAAATTTAAGGGGGTCTGAATACTTTCCGTACCCACTGTATATCCTTTTCTTTTGTTCTCATGTTTATGTGTTTAATGTTTAAAATGTATTGTGATCAGAAAACTGATATGTTCATGTTTTAATGACCTTTTTGTAAATACATCTGATTTAATTCTATTTCTCCCATTTGCTACATGTCACTAAACCCTTGTATGCACACAAGCACTTCAACCAACTGCATGTGCATCTATATTTTGATTAAAATTTAAGCATTTTTCATGTATTGTGCAATATTGTTTTTCTACTTAAACTATTTATATGCTATTTATTAAAATTACATAAAGTTTATATAAAATAAACTTAAGTTGGAAATGTTTATATTTATTTTTTGTTTGAGATGCATCTTTTTGTCATGTTATTAAACCTTTCAAGCATGCAAAAAGTTTATTTTTAACGTTTATACATTTCTTGTTTTGTATTCCTGTATCTTTATTGTCCTGCCTTTGATTGTCCTGACAATCTTACTTTTCCCCACTTATCAAGTGATACTCTCTATGTAATGCAAATATCTAGACATCCTGTTTGCCACAGGACCTGTAAAAAAATACATAAAAAATATATTGGTCCACTCATAAAAAAAATTGCCCCATCAATTAAAGAGATGTGTCATGTCCTTTCATGTTTAAATTATGACAGCAAGCAGTAGCAGTAGCTCATAGAGACACTACACAGTTTCTTGTATAAAAGCATATACCAGGCTATTTCTTATAAATTACAGTCAGGGTTAGCAGCAGTGTTATCTAATACCAGCCCACAGCCTTCATTTACACCAGACCTTTGCTTGAGACACCACTATTGGTAACAATGCAATAAATTAAATATTCATTTTATAGCCAAGCAATCACAGTCTCGCAAAATATGCTATTTGTGCAAATAATAATGATGTAAGCAAGTGTTCCAGCTGTTTAAATATGAGAGCACTGAAGTTTTAGTTTGCATGTCTACTGCTACCACTAATTTTTCTGTTCTTTGACTTTTGGTTCTGTTGTCCTATTGCGTTCAGGTCTTGCAGCATCCCTTTTTGTGGGTGATGGACGCTCCAGCAGCTCTCCTGCCCTACCACGTAAACAAAGGGATAAGTCTCCCTCTAGCCTGCTGGAGGACTCCCAGGACACTACCTTCACCCGAGACCGCAAGGCTGGCTTCTTCAGTTCTTTCATGAAGAAGAAGTCCATGTCTTCCTCTTCTACTTCATCCTCACCTCAGCAGCAACAGAATCTCCCTATGCCTCCCAAGAGGAGCAGCTCTTTCCGGGAGATGGATACCCAGCCCCATAAAAAGTATGAGCCCACGGCTGGGTTTGCAGGCCCGCCTCCTCCTTTGCCCCAAACTGATGGGTTGAATTTTTCTCCATCTCATGGAGAGGGGAACCACGTGCAGTCCCGCTGTTGTGGGGCCACGTTTGGACAGAAACCCTCAAGTTCAAACTCTGGAGCAACTTCTGGTCAAGTGGGAAGCAGCAGTAGTTGGGGAAGCCTTGCGGGCTTCTTTACCCCTCGCCTTATCAAAAAGACCCTGGGATTGCGGACTGGTAAGCCTTCTGGAATAGACGAAGGAAGTGGAACCAAGCCATTCCCTCGTTCCAATTCAACCTCCTCTATGTCTGCTGGGTTGCCGGACTTAGAGCGCATGGCGCTGACGTTACCAAGAAACCGAAGCAAACCCCCATTAGAACGTACAACTTCCACCACCTCACAACCAGAGAATGGGGCAGCACGACCTTCAGAGGCAATCCTGAGGAAGCTTGATGAAGGTACGGCTCAGATACGAGATCGTCCCAAAGCCAAACTCTTGCCACGAGGGGTCGCAGGTGGAGTTAGGGCACCAGGTGTAGGGGGAGAGGCAAATTCAGACTCCAACACACGAGGAAAAGATGGGCAAGATGACAGGCAAGGCTGGTCATCTCCATCGAAAACCTCCACTCTTGGTTCGGTCAATCTGCACAACCATAAAGTTCCAGTGCTGATCTCCCCAACCCTAAAGCACAGCTCAGCTGATGTACACCTAGTCGGTGTGGACTCTCAGGGCAACCGCTTTAAACTGCTGTCCGACAGTGGCGATCGTGACCGACCGCGACTGGTGAAGCCCAAATGTGCACCTCCTCCACCGCCCATGCTCCGCTCCCTCCAACATGCCTACAGTGCCGACGCAGCTGATGAAGCGGTCAGTGGAAACATAGAGGTCAATGGAGATGGCGTCAAAAGATCAGGAAGAGAAGCCAGAGGAGCACGTCCATCAATACCACCACCACAAGTGCCTCCAGCCCCCATAGTCCCCTCTAGTAACAACATCACCCAAACTAAGATGGCCAACGGTGCTTCCAGTGGCGGACCTGGCCCTACTTCCGCCAAACCCACGCTTAGACGGACTCGGCAGCAGACAGAACGAATCCCACTGGAGAAGATCAGCAAGGAGGCTCTTTTGGAATGTGCCGAATTCTTGAGTAGTGCTCTTCAAGGCAACACCGAGCTTTCCTCCAGCAGCCAGGTCTTGGATGTGGGACACCAACTTTTGGACTACTGCTCGGGGTATGTCGATTGCATCCCCCAGACACGTAATAAATTTGCCTTTCGTGAGGCAGTGGGGAAACTGGAGTTGAGTCTACAGGAGCTGCGCGCTTCCTCTACAGGTGGGGGAGTGGGATCTGGGACCAGCCCGGCTCTTGACAACTTGCACACGTGCATTAAAGAGATCAGTGATGTTGTGCAACGGTAGCCACTGTGTCCACCTCCAAAACTCCTCCTCCTGTACCCCTTGAGACTTTTTGCATCAGAATCAATTTAGTTTTATTTAAGTGTTGGGGGACAGAGAGTATTCTCTAAGAAGTACCTCAGAAAATGACTACAAACACTCACTCTAACTTTTTATTGTTTACAGGTGACTTTCTCCTTGAAATTGCCAGTTGGGAACAGAGTTCTTTGTATATAAGCTTTTTGTCACTACCAAAATACACAGTTTTGTTTTTGACAAATTAATACTTACAGTTTTATCTTGGTATGACAGAATCACTTTTCACAAATATACAGGGGTTGCACAGGTTAATGTGAGCCGACTACAAATGAATTGGTCCACTTATCATGTATTTTGTTTTTAGTTGTGGATTTCCATTTGCTTTTTCGATATTTCATTTGCATTGTTTCCATAGTAACTGGATATTGCATCAGAATGTCAATGCAAACATAAAAATGGCCAACATTTCTGGCATAAATTGAACAAACAATATTGCTTGTTCAGAACCTGCAGTAGTATTGAATGTGGATTGCAAACACAGCTCTTTGTTCAGTCTCATAAACTGCTTCTGTCTACATCCCATACTGTCATTTTTTTTTTATTTGACCACATTTGTTAAACAATACAGCATTTGATGACCATTCATAATTTGGTAGATCTTTCTGTAATTAGTCTTTATTTCGACATGATCCATGCATTATTGTTGCTAGCAGTAATTTGCTGTGGCATAGTTGAAATGGTGTTGGGTCTGTCACCACATGGATCATATTTGGCCTTTTATATCCGTGGCCTTTAGATAATGCCCCCATCAGCCAGATGGCACAAATCTACAGGCTGACTCTAGAGTTCTCAACACTTAAGAATCCTTAATATGTTTCTAGATTTTATTGATTTGCTATGGGGGAATTATTATGTGATGTGTGGAAAGTCTGAATTTATTTTATGACCGTCATGGTGCCAACACAGAAGCAGCAACACTAGAGATACAAGTATTGCCACGTCTTTTAACACAAACTGCATTTTCCTTAGCACATTGATTTGTAACTTTATTTTGATTTCACTTTAGAATGTCGCCATTTGTAAACTTGAATTTTAAATTATTTTTAATTAAAAGCACAGGCGTTTTTATGATATTGTAGATATTGCATATTATTTTATACCCACAAACAGGCGTGGAAGGTCATGCTCACCTGTGTCCTTGTGGTGAGATTTTGGTGCGAGGGTCTCCATCTGTGCATCTACATTATGAATGTATTCATTTGTTGAAAACAGGAATGTCTTTTTGTTTTGTTTTTTGCGTGCGTGTATATGTTTTCCATAGTCTCACACAGTTCAAACTTTATTAAAAAGAAACATTTTCTTCAGGACATAAACAGTTGTTTTCTGAGTCTGTATTCATAAAATTATAGATTTGTATTCGAATTTGCATAAATGAGATTTTTGTGGGTACTCTGCAATGTCATAATTAAAATGTAATGAAGATGATTTGTACCGATTACACTGGAGCACATTTTTAAAGCATAAATGTTAATTGCCTTGCCTTAATTCACTGTTCTAGGGTATGTAGTATGGAAATTTTGGAAGGAGAAATTGTTTTTGCCATGCATCTCCATGACATTTCAATTCTACTGCAACAGAAAATCATACATGTTGTTTGTTCAAAACCATTTTTTGTACTCTAAATCATTGCATAATTTGCCTACACTAACTTAGCTTGTTTTGCCATTTTTTTTTCTGCCATGGGCAGTGTTTTCTGATATTACATGGTGCCTTTTGTGAGAGATTTAATGTTTTGTGCACTGCAAGGTCATGTTAAAGATCTGTTTATGTAAATATGTTTTGCGCTAAAATATTCATTAGCAATTTTAAGGTGGCAAATGGGATTTTTCAAGCCTTTATTATCATTCAAGCTGCCCTGTTCAGACATCTGAGTATGTGAGGTGTCCAACTTGAATAGGAAAAAGTGCAATGATCTGTCCTTTACTTAGAAAAAGACAGTGCTTGAAGTCTGGTCTCCTTTTACTGAAAGAGCTCATGAATTTGTTTTGCTTTGTCAGGAATACCTCTCTTGTATAATCACAATAACAGAGAAAAAATATTTTTCATGTGTGATTTAGCAGTTTGTTCTTTCAAACACATGCAGGTCATCTATTCCATTTATTATTATGTCTAAAAATGTTTCATTACCAAACAGCTGAGGGGGAAAAGAGTTAGTGACTGTTAATTACCCCAAGTTATTTTCCTTTTACATTTTTGTTTGCCTCTTTTATTTATTTTTGGTTTATTTATTGATGAAATTTTTACGTTGAATCCTGGATAATTTTTTGGGGAGACTCTCTTTTTGTAAGGTCAGATTTCAAGTGCTGAAGAAATTTATATACCAAAGGCCACCTCTCAAGTCCTTCAAGTGCAATGAAAATAAAACACTTAATTTTGAATATGTGAATTTAACAGGGATTAAAACGGCAGAGGTTGACAGATTAACAGTATTTTTTTTCTGTTTTGTAAAAAGTATATTTTGTGTGATTCTAATTTAAAGCTTACTTTTAATATTATATTACTGTGAAGTCCTTCCTCAGTGTTACACTTGATGTAAATAATGAATAAAGAAACTGTTGAAACATTGGTTTGAGAGTTTATTTTCTAGTTTTATTATTATTATTTAAGTTACTTTTACTTTTACTTTTTAGTTTAACTTGAATTTAAATAATTAAAACTAAAACTGAAATAAAAAATTAACTAAATCTGTGTAGACAACAATATATTTCAAAACACAAGAACTAAAAATGACAAAAACATCAAAATTACTAAAACTTAAAAATGTAAAAAATATAGATATAAAAGAATGTATAGTATATATCAGTATATCAATGATACTAAAATATATATTTTTTAAATCTAGTGTAAAAATTCACATGCAGATTGTACGGCCACGTATTAAGAGATCGTGAAGGAAAAAAGTTCATGTTTGATATATAATAATAGATATATTAAATTAATATAGCAATATGATTATGTTTCTTAGCCTACCGAGTAAATTATTTCGTATTACATATATTTTATATATTATATATATTTCACTCTATTGTAATGTAAAAAATCTAAATGACAAAATATTTTTTTCTGTGCTCCAGGCAGGTTGTGCAGTTATTCAATATCTCCACTTACAAGCTTTGGTGAATAGGAGGCGCTATTGGACAAACGCATCCATCCATTTCCCCGCGGCGCGGCAGAGGCGCATTGTGTGTCGGAAATGGGAAAACCCTGAGTCGCGAGGTTGTCGCTGCTGGCTTCATTGGAGTATAGAGAGTTACACGACGGCAGAGAGAGGGAAGAACAAGCAACCCTGGAGTTTTAAGCGGCGGAGACGTCAGTTCTTGGAGTTTTTTCGCTATGAGCTGGGGAACGGATCTTTGGGTAAGCGCACTTTTCCCATTCCTTGCTCCTTGTGGCCTTTTGTTCACTAACAAACAACTCGGTTTTTGGCATGACTTCAGGAAAGGTGTCCTAGTCAGGCTGTCTGTGTATTCTCGGTCTGTCCTGCTGGTTTACAAAAACACCTTTACCGCCAGAAACAATGCCAGAGTTTGATACAGTGTAACGTTTAGCTTTTAGAATGTATCAAGTTTTATATGTATCACGCTTGACGTTCCGTTTGATTCTAGTGACATTCCAAATCAAACCCAATCTAAAGGTTTCACACCCAGTTTCGATGACTAAGAAGTGGGGAGAGGATCACCATTATCATCTCGTTTTCCTAGCGTACAACCGATTCATATCGTATATATGTATTATTAATTGAAGACAAACAACAGTTTCTCCCAGCTGTATCCAGAATCTGTTTCTATTGTTGCTTATTGGTGACATAGACAATGCAGAAGGTGATGTGCCGTAAATGAGTAACCTGAGATGAAATCTTCTAATGAGGATATTTGTTGGTTGGATTTTATTTGTTTTTTATCTACGGGTTCCATTGGCAACGCTTCTGCAGTTTGATCCCACATCTTTTATTGTCTGGGCTTCGAGTCTGCCATGTTTCATTGAAAAAAAATGCATCGTTTCGGCATAAGCTGAACTATTGAGAGACAATGAAGCCCGTCGAGTGTGTGTGGGTCTGTTACGGGGGTGTTGCCCTTCAGATTGGGCTACTGGACAAAAAGCAGAGGATGTGTGAGGTATTGCTTGAAAGATCCCATGCATCATTCTGTGTTTTTTAGGTTTATAGGTGTAATCTAGATGGTTATTTTTGCTTTAACTTTAATTGCTATGCATGGAATTACCAGTTTTGTGATTGGTCATGCAGATAAATAACTGTAGTTACTTTTTTTGTGAGTGAGTTTATGTTTCTGGTTTCTTATGACACTGTAACTTGACTCATAATGTATTTGTAATTGACAGATTTGAAAAGGTTTTGCTCAAGTTTAGCTAAAGCTTGTTTTATTGTTATTAATAATTTGAATAGTCTTAGGGTTCCTGTTGGTAACATAGTAGCTGGTTTCTAACTGGTTCAAGCTGGTCATTAGCTGGCTGACCAGTAACCATCTTCCAAAATCCAGCTTGACCATCTTAAACTCTTATGACCAGCTGGTAGCTGGTTTGTTGCTGCTTCAAGATGGTCTGTGTGCTTGGACCATCTAAAGACCAGCTAGAATCCAAAAACTATTCAAAACATAGGCTAACTACCATCTTATGCTTGAAAATGTATGGCTTTTTAAAATCTTGTATTCTTCCAAACACATTGTCTTGTAATTAAGACATTAATACACAAAAGAAAAAGACTTGTCCGGCACTTTTCAAGTTGCCACCAATGGAGCAAATTATACTGTCAACTGAACGTGTGGCTTGTTAGATTTAACAAATTCCAACTTTTACATGTGGCTGGATGTTTGGTGTTGGACATTCGATACTGTATGTTTGGCTTGAATTGGCTGTCTTAATTTCCTGTACCGTAAATCCCTTATGCTGTGAAATATGGCATATCCTCCACAGTGGCGGTGGTCTTTTGTAGATTGTATTCATCTGTAATCCTGTGGCAAATCCCTTTGTACATGGAACATGCTGAATAATCATGTTTGTCTGCTTGTCTCATGGTGAATGTCTTTTTAACCATAAAATGTGGAAGCATTTTCCATCCGTAACCTTGGCTCTGATGAATGAAATGCCATTCTATCCTTTAAATCAGGGGTGTCAAACTCAGTTCCTGGAGGGCCGTAGCCCTGCATAGTTTAGTTCCAACCCTGCTCCAACACACATACCATGTAGTTTTCAAATAAGCCTTAATAACTTGATTAGCTGGATCAGGTGTGTTTAATTAGGGTTGCATCTAAACTGTGCAGGGCTGTGGCCCTCCAGGAACTGAGTTTGACACCCCTGCTTTAAATACATGTGCTCTTTTCATCATGGTTATCCTCAAATGCACTCTGCCTTAGATCCATTTGTGCTCTGTTAAGAGTTATGTAAACTCAATTAAGATGTTCAATGCCGCTCATTAGGCTATCTGTCAAGTGTTGATTTTGATTTAAAATTAGTGGTGTAACGTCTTGGGTGTGATTGGTTCACACCTTTCAGAATTACCCAATTGTAATTATAAGACAACTTGTTAGTTCTGAATGCCCTAGAGGATATTAGTGTGACATTTTTGTTGTGCAGATCTGTTATTAGTGCAAAGCGGACTTGAGCTGTGAGAGTTGCGTGGACTTTAATCAAATCAAGAACAAAGAGCTTGATTGAAACTTAATCACACAGTGCTCGGCTGAGTACGGAAAGCTGGCATTTAAACCCACTGTTATTATTAAAGCGATTTCCTTGAGTTTGTTGCATCTCCTAATGTCATTTATTTGTTTAAAGTCTGTATGATGGTCTCAGAGGAGCCAGTCCAGAGTTCTAATGTTTTGTATTCATCTGTATGGAGTGTGTGGATGGAACTGTCAGTGTGTGCTGTTAAAAGAATTGCTTGCAGGGCTTGGATGTGGTGATTCAGTCTTTTGTAGAACAGACTGGTCAGACCTGTTAGTGCTTGCAAGGCTTGGATAGTAATTGTTTAGTCCATGCGTTTCGTTGTAGTTGTAGTGTTGTAGTGTTTTAGGTTTCGGAAATGAATTGAATTGGGCAATGTCAGCCAGCAAGTGAGTAGATGAAAAGACTTCCTTGTTCTTTGAACTCCAGGATGCCTGTAGCCTCATCATTTTAATATATTTTAATATCTAATTTATACATTTTCATCAGACATTACGGCAGGCTTCAGTGTCACATAATGCTTCAGAAATGATTCTAATATGCCTTTTTTATGATACTTTGATTAATAAAAAGCTCTAAAAATAGCATTTATTTAAACATTATAAAGGCCTTTATTATCACTTTGATAAATTAGATGCATCCATGCTGAAGAAAACAGAATAAAAAAAAGTTCTGACCCCAAACTTTTGAACAGTAGTGTATGTGAATACAATATTGATAACTAACCAATAAAAGGTTTGCTCATGAAGATACATATACATGATGCATTTATCAGTAAGAAAGAAAACCTTGTCTATGAAGCTTATACATATAAGATTGTGAATGTAAATTAACTTATAATTTTTTTTTTACAGTTATCAAAGGAAGCATTTAGTTAATTAAATATAAGGACTTATTTCATGAGGGAATCTGCTGACAGAGTTTGCTCTTCCTGATCTAAGATCATACACACTTCTTGTAAACAGTCATGTCAAGATTTGACTGAGAATCTTGTTATACATCAGTTTAAAAAGCAACTTCTGTCTTCAGCCCCTGCAGTGACCCAAGACAAAAGGCAGCTGTAGGAGGCTCCTATCAAGATGGTTCAGTTAAAGGTTATCTGTAGGACTTGAAGGCTGCTGTCTGTTTTTGACTGGTCAGGCTTTTGACAACCTGCCTTTTGTGTTTTTACAAATAGCCACAAAACAACCACATTAGCGCTGTTAGCTCCAGCATTTGAACACTGAAATCAGGCAATTGGACATTCAAAACAGGCTCACTCAAGTAAGCTTATGTGATTTGTTTGATCTAACCTTAAAATAACCCCCCAAATGAAAATAAATGCCAGTATTTACTCACCCGCATATCCATTCCAAACCTGCTGTTACTTTGTTTTATTTAATATTTATGCAGATTTTTCCATGGCAGTTCATAAGTGACCATGGCTGTCAAGCATCAAAAGGCAGGCACCATAAAAATGCAATGTATTCTAAAAAAATTTTGAATCAATATGGTATAACCAATATAATTGTTATTGGAACCGACCAAACTTTAATTATGTACTGATTATTGGCCATGTTCTACTGATTCCACAAAAAGTTTGGAACGATTTGAGGGTGAATAAATGACACAGTTTTCATTTTGAACTTATTCATTTTAAGAATTTGAGAAGTTTCAGTTTATTGTGGACAGTATATGGATGGACATTATTATATAATTAAAGATAACTCTACAAAGATTCTGAGTTTTTTTCTGCCCCTGTGGGATAGACAATAAAGTTTGATTAACTTAACATTAAATCCATTGACCACTAGTAAGCTCCTTCTTGAACTATTTCCTTTTATTACTTGGTTCTTTAAATTGTATTTTTAGTATAGTGTATAGGTGTTTTTCAAAGTTGTCTACTGATGTTTTTCTTCAGCGATACTATTCAAAGCTTCACAGTTGAGGTGTGCAGATTGCTGGAGCTGGTAATCTTGGATACCTGGAGTTCAGTCAGGTCATTATGACCGAGTGCCAAGACTGCTGTCGCTGCCAATATGCCAGAAGATCTATAGACATAAACACATGCTCTGAACATAGTCGTGGGAAAGAGTAGGTCAGGAAACAATTTGCTTAAACCTTTGACCCCGACATTTAGTATGTCATTCCAGGGCTTTCCGAAGTTTATTGGTATGTGTGAGTAAGGCTTTGCTTACATATTACATGTGTCTGTGGTGTGAGAACCAGTTTGTGCTTTTGTTGTCACTGACCCAATTTTAACAGAATGAATGCTGATCATGAATGGATAACTTTGTTTTTCTGCCTTTCATAGTATGGTTATTATTCAGTTTTTGTGTCCTGTGTCATTGATGTTTTGAATGTTTGATAATTGCTCCTGGCCCCTTTTTCCTACTTTATTTTTGGAGTTTTATGCAGTTTTATTTCCTGTTGTTCCTGCCGTAATCAGAACAAACCTCTTAAAGTCATTTCACAGTATCCTTCTTAAACACAAGCTTTCATTTTTGGTTGCAGAGTGAATATCCGCACACAAACGGATCTTTGTAGTATGTAAAGCCCGCTCTTGGCTCTCTCTTCGGCCCCTGGTGCTCTCTGAAAGACCAACAGCTGGGTGCAAATGTCCGTCCATATCATACAACAAAGATTAATTTAGTTTTGAGGTCAATGTTATCATAATCAAGGGTGCGTAGCTTATTTTTCTGCAGGAATCAACTAATTGGAACATCAAACTTTGGGCTACAACATTTTTTTTTTCACACAGCCAATATTTATGGAGCACGACTCACACAAACAAGTTTTGTGCTCCTTGGCCCGGAACCGGAGTTTGAAAAACTGGCAGAACGTCCTGTGATCTTCTCTACCAAACCCTTCATGATGGCGATCCAAAAATAACTGTACTCTGAAGCTCTCCTTTGTTCTTTGCAATAGATTTGGTGGCCTCATCGGAAGCAATTAGCCCAGGTTGAAAACCTACATTGAATACGTGGTGCCACTAGGCTCCACTGTTTTGGGTAAACAGGGACACTTTTGGTCCCAGATCCTGAATCATTGTGCCCAAACAATGAAGCATTTCATAAGACTAAATGGATATAGGGATTATTTTGGCCTGGGAATTTTCAGAAGTCACTTGTCACATGATGTCTGAGCCATTAATATCACATTTACATAAGTGGGGAATTCTCTTTTGGTTTGTTTTTAAACCCTCTTACTCACTTCCTTTAGCGGAATACTATCTGTCATTTTAGTCACCCTTATGTTATTCGAAACCTGTATGCTGTCTTGTTTCCATGGAACCCAATGTTCTTTTTTGAAGAATCCTCACTTCTGTAAATGTAAAATGTTGAAAAAAATTATTATTCTTTTTAACACCGTTTTTTGCTGTACATTTCCCCTGAGGGTCTCTGGACCCTGGATTTGAAAATGTATGTTAAATTAGAGTAAAGGCCGGGACACACCAAGCCGACTTTAAAGAACTAGCGGCGACGAAAGCCGACGGTGTTGTCGCCTCACGTCGGCAGCGTCAGACCAAAAAGCTGCGCTCGAACACACCGCACAGACTACAGCTGACGGCAAACTAACACGTGCGTTCTGCGCATGCGTGAGAGGAGTTAACTGTCTATATCAGCAGCTATCGCATGTCATCCAACAAAAGATCCCGGCCTTAAGCAAGCATTAAACACTCATCCTGTACTGCTACTTGCAGCTAATGAGCTTCTCTTGCCTTTATCCACTGTTTTCAAAGGATTTTTACGATTCTAGGAGCTACCTGGGAAAAGGTGTCATAAATTCAGCTCAAATCCATTACATTATAGCTCTGTTATGTAACCTGAAGAATGAAGAGGCACTTCAAAACAAACCACCTCACAGGATGCCACTTCTGCACATACTTTTTAAATAATTCATAAACTCAAGATCTCAGCATTTGGAATTAATTGTTTGCAGTTCTTGAATGGAAAATGAATTCAGCTTTTGCACAGGCAAGCTTGATGAGAATTGGCTCGAAACTGTGTATTGAGGGCAACGGAGTTCATTGTTCACAGACAGCTTCTTTTAGCGGAACTGAACGCCGACGGTGGTGTCGCCTCACGTCGGCAGCGTCAGACCAAAAAGCTGCGCTCGAACACACCGCACAGACTACAGCTGACGGCAAACTAACACGTGCGTTCTGCGCATGCGTGAGAGGAGTTAACTGTCTATATCAGCAGCTATCGCATGTCATCCAACAAAAGATCCCGGCCTTAAGCAAGCATTAAACACTCATCCTGTACTGCTACTTGCAGCTAATGAGCTTCTCTTGCCTTTATCCACTGTTTTCAAAGGATTTTTACGATTCTAGGAGCTACCTGGGAAAAGGTGTCATAAATTCAGCTCAAATCCATTACATTATAGCTCTGTTATGTAACCTGAAGAATGAAGAGGCACTTCAAAACAAACCACCTCACAGGATGCCACTTCTGCACATACTTTTTAAATAATTCATAAACTCAAGATCTCAGCATTTGGAATTAATTGTTTGCAGTTCTTGAATGGAAAATGAATTCAGCTTTTGCACAGGCAAGCTTGATGAGAATTGGCTCGAAACTGTGTATTGAGGGCAACGGAGTTCATTGTTCACAGACAGCTTCTTTCTCATTTACAGGGCCCCTCAGTCCCCTGACAAATCACACAGGCCTGTTTACAGAAAGAGAGAGAGAAAACACAGGGAACCAGACTGGTCGTTTTGTTGTCTCCCACCTTTTGTTGGATGACATGCGTTGCATGGAAATGATTCTGGAGCCGTGAGACTGTTGCTTGGAATGGTCAGAATGCACTGGAAATGTATTTATTTATTCACTTAGATTGATACGGTAGGGACAGTTTTACAGGGGGTTTTTTTCACACGGGGACGGCATGGTGTATCAAAACAGCTTGAGATTGTTTCTTGTTTCTAACGAGTGAATTGTGGATTTGCATAGGAGAGAAGCGGTTTCCAGGGTAATCCAATAAAATGTGTGCATCTCCTAGCACAGTACGCTAAGTTGGCTCTGTGCTGAAATGCACAGCTCAAGTGTCTTTTGTTTTTAATCTAGTTATGCAAGTCAGGTAGCAACTCATTAATCTGTGAGCCTTAACCTGACTGAAAATCTTGGCTCCATGTGTTAAGCTTGGATTAAACTCACAGACTGTTAAACAGTCTTGACAAACGTGGCGTGATGGAAGTGCCTGCTGTCTTGAAGTTAATCATTAAAACGAGGTCTATGAGCAACTCTGATAGTTAAAGGCCTGCCCTCATAGATTATACAAGGTGAACAAGACGGCTTGCTGAGAGCATTAGGAGAACATGTTAAATATCAAATCTGACATCATATATGCATAATAGATTTTAGCTACATGCTATTCATGGTTAAATAGCATTCTGTTATCCTGTCATTTATGATATATGAAAAGACCCAAATGAAGCGAAATGCGTTTCACATGACTGACAGCGCAATTAAAGAACATCCTGTATCATTTTGGAGACTTTGTTCCAGCCTAGTGAGCTGCCCATGTAGGCAGCATTTTAAAGCCTCGTAAGCACAGTCGCAAAGGTTTACTATTAAGATGCATTCTTTTAGCACATTGATTATATGTATAATTAATTTAATATTGAAAGGTATGGCAAGTCAAAGTGGAATATAATATAAAATGTTTGTGGTATTTATTTAATGCTTCGAGTCAAGTATTGTTAGCTTACGCCAGTCTCTGGTGGAATTCACATGAGTAGCATAATTTTGTGATGCATACATTTAGCAAAAATATTTGATAAACAAATGTATGCGGTAGACTTGTGCCGGTATTCCGTAATGCGATATATCACGGTAATGAATATGCACGATATTGTTATCGTGGGCACTTCTAAATACCGTGAATAATTACATATTACAAATTATTTAGAATTTTGAATGCATTTTAAGAATACTTTTCCCATCAACTGGTCAAAATGCACAACACCGCTGTATGCTGCGTGAAAGACGAGTGCGCACTCTGATGTAAACAAGCGCGGACAAGAAGCGCATGGCGGAACATGTGAGAGACGCTCTGGATGAAAGCGCACTTTCACTCTCTGACAGCAGATGGCGCTAAACTGCAGAAATAATAATAATAATAATAATTGCAATAGATTTGGTGGCCTCATCGGAAGCAATTAGCCCAGGTTGAAAACCTACATTGAATACGTGGTGCCACTAGGCTCCACTGTTTTGGGTAAACAGGGACACTTTTGGTCCCAGATCCTGAATCATTGTGCCCAAACAATGAAGCATTTCATAAGACTAAATGGATATAGGGATTATTTTGGCCTGGGAATTTTCAGAAGTCACTTGTCACATGATGTCTGAGCCATTAATATCACATTTACATAAGTGGGGAATTCTCTTTTGGTTTGTTTTTAAACCCTCTTACTCACTTCCTTTAGCGGAATACTATCTGTCATTTTAGTCACCCTTATGTTATTCGAAACCTGTATGCTGTCTTGTTTCCATGGAACCCAATGTTCTTTTTTGAAGAATCCTCACTTCTGTAAATGTAAAATGTTGAAAAAAATTATTATTCTTTTTAACACCGTTTTTTGCTGTACATTTCCCCTGAGGGTCTCTGGACCCTGGATTTGAAAATGTATGTTAAATTAGAGTAAAGGCCGGGACACACCAAGCCGACTTTAAAGAACTAGCGGCGACGAAAGCCGACGGTGTTGTCGCCTCACGTCGGCAGCGTCAGACCAAAAAGCTGCGCTCGAACACACCGCACAGACTACAGCTGACGGCAAACTAACACGTGCGTTCTGCGCATGCGTGAGAGGAGTTAACTGTCTATATCAGCAGCTATCGCATGTCATCCAACAAAAGATCCCGGCCTTAAGCAAGCATTAAACACTCATCCTGTACTGCTACTTGCAGCTAATGAGCTTCTCTTGCCTTTATCCACTGTTTTCAAAGGATTTTTACGATTCTAGGAGCTACCTGGGAAAAGGTGTCATAAATTCAGCTCAAATCCATTACATTATAGCTCTGTTATGTAACCTGAAGAATGAAGAGGCACTTCAAAACAAACCACCTCACAGGATGCCATCTCTGCACATACTTTTTTAATAATTCATAAACTCAAGACCTAAGCATTTGGAATTAATTGTTTGCAGCTCTTGACTGGAAAATGAATTCAGCTTTTGCACAGGCAAGCTTGATGAGAATTGGCTCGAAACTGTGTATTGAGGGCAACGGAGTTCATTGTTCACAGACAGCTTCTTTCTCATTTACAGGGCCCCTCAGTCCCCTGACAAATCACACAGGCCTGTTTACAGAAAGAGAGAGAGAAAACACAGGGAACCAGACTGGTCGTTTTGTTGTCTCCCACCTTTTGTTGGATGACATGCGTTGCATGGAAATGATTCTGGAGCCGTGAGACTGTTGCTTGGAATGGTCAGAATGCACTGGAAATGTACATTTATTCACTTAGATTGGTACGGTCAGGACAGTTTTACAGTTTTTTTCACATGGGACTCCATAGTGTATCAAAACCGCTTGAGATTGTTTCTTGTTTCTAACGAGTGAATTGTGGATTTGCATAGGAGAGAAGCGGTTTCCAGGGTAATCCAATAAAATGTGTGCATCTCCTAGCACAGTACGCTAAGTTGGCTCTGTGCTGAAATGCACAGCTCAAGTGTCTTTTGTTTTTAATCTAGTTATGCAAGTCAGGTAGCAACTCATTAATCTGTGAGCCTTAACCTGACTGAAAATCTTGGCTCCATGTGTTAAGCTTGGATTAAACTCACAGACTGTTAAACAGTCTTGACAAACGTGGCGTGATGGAAGTGCCTGCTGCCTGTAAGGTAATCATTAAAACGAGGTCTATGAGCAACTCTGATAGTTAAAGGCCTGCCCTCATAGATTATACAAGGTGAACAAGACGGCTTGCTGAGAGCATTAGGAGAACATGTTAAATATCAAATCTGACATCATATATGCATAATAGATTTTAGCTACATGCTATTCATGGTTAAATAGCATTCTGTTATCCTGTCATTTATGATATATGAAAAGACCCAAATGAAGCGAAATGCGTTTCACATGACTGACAGCGCAATTAAAGAACATCCTGTATCATTTTGGAGACTTTGTTCCAGCCTAGTGAGCTGCCCATGTAGGCAGCATTTTAAAGCCTCGTAAGCACAGTCGCAAAGGTTTACTATTAAGATGCATTCTTTTAGCACATTGATTATATGTATAATTAATTTAATATTGAAAGGTATGGCAAGTCAAAGTGGAATATAATATAAAATGTTTGTGGTATTTATTTAATGCTTCGAGTCAAGTATTGTTAGCTTACGCCAGTCTCTGGTGGAATTCACATGAGTAGCATAATTTTGTGATGCATACATTTAGCAAAAATATTTGATAAACAAATGTATGCGGTAGACTTGTGCCGGTATTCCGTAATGCGATATATCACGGTAAATGTTAATGCATTAACTAAGGTTAACTAATGAGGTCTTATTGTAAAGTGATACCTATTGGTCTTTATAGTTCTTTTGCACTTTAATCTGTGTAAAACTTTTTACTTTTTCTGTATTGCTTTATTGCAATACTAAAGAAGCGTCTCCAAACACGCTTCTTTAGCACATCCAGTGAACATTTTAAATGTTCAGTTATTTTTGTTATAAGAAAAATGTTATTAAATCTGTTATACTGTATTATGGCAGCACTTTTTTTAAAACTAAATTTCAATATCGTGATAATACCGTATACCGTGATAAAAGCATTAGCAATTAATCGCAACATGAGAATTTGATACCGGCATATCCCTAGTATGCGGCTTGAAGTTTGTAGGACTTTGTCAGTGCCCATTGAGAGTGACATTTCAATTCTGTGGGAAGATGCGGAGTTATGCAAATCTACTTATTTCAGTTAGGATCCCTAGAAGATTGACTGTAGAGAGCAAGGCATCTCCTAGATGTTGGAATAAAGCCATTGTATTAAGCTGGAGGGGTGTATGTTTGCATTTTAGCTGTGGTAGGTGTGCTTTTATGTGTGTAACCGGGGTCATTTTCATACAAGAAGACAGACAGGCGTTTGGGGGATGGGGGTCTTAATTCTTAGGCTCGCACATGATAGCATTCATTCTCTTTGTGAAGTGTCTTTGTCTCCTAGACCCTCCAGAAGTTTCTAAATCATACTGATGCACTCAAACATGGCTTCTAATGATTTCCAAATGATCTCCCCCTGCGACAGTGCAGCCCTGCACTGTAACTGAAAAATGAACCCCACTATTTTTACATTGACTCGCGTCATCAAGTTCTATTGAAATACTACAGCTGTACGTATGTAGCCAATGTGGAATATAATTGCCTTTTTACTAATTACCTTTTACTTCTGGAATGAAATAATGTTTTTCGATAACCGTAAACTAACGATGGGATCTATTTGTACAAGGCTTTTTGTAATGTCGTCCTCATGTTTTACTTTTTGCATTGGGGTTGATAACAGAAATAGACATGGATTTTTAGAAAGAATGCACTAGGCCTATATATCAGGGACTGTTTCAGTATTGGCCAGTATTCACATTTAAAAAAAAAAAAGGATAATGGGACAAATGATAATCAGATATTTTTTATCTGATTTAACAGGTTCCTGTTTTAAGGAAGGTTTCAACAGTAGTAAACTACAATACCATTCGGAATTTACTTATGTGTTAAGCATTTTTATTTATTTATTTTAGAAATTTGCAAACTCTTATATCAGAATCAGGTTTTTATGTAAGCCCATTTCTGCCACTGAATAAAAAACAGTGCTGTCAAACGATTAATTGTGAATAATCGCATCCAAAATAAACACTTTTTTTTAATTTTTCAGTTTTTGTTATGTTGTGTATATTTATGTATATTTTGAAAATATTTACATGTATTTACATGTATATATTTATATTCATATAATTTATCATATATATTTAATATATAAACATAACAGTTTTCTTAAATATATACATTAATGTGTGTGTGTTTATATAGGCCTATACATATTAAATATACGCAGTGCACACACATATACTATGTAAACAAAAACTTATTTTAGATGCGATTAATCGTTTGACAGCACTAATAAAAAATGTAAAAAAAAAAAAAAAGGGAACTGCGAGTTTTTGCGTTATTTTTCTCGCAATTGGGAGTTTATATCACGCAATACTGAGAGAAAAAGTCAGAATTGTGAGATAAAAAGTCGCAATTACCTTTTTCTATTTTTAATTCAGTGGTGGAAATGGGCTTCCATAGGTTTTTCAGAGAGCTGTGGAATAAATAGTTATAATTGTAGCCATTATGCAAAATAATTATCAGCTTTTAGTTTCAACCAAATTTAAGTCCTATGTATGCTCAGTTTGGCACAGTTTATGAATTGTTGTTTGACGCTTCAACTGTCTTATTAGAATCAAGCTGGTTGTATTGTTAATCATTTGGTAATTTGGAGGCAAAAAAGGATTTGTTTTCCAGTCTTTCTTTTTCACCTCGCAGTTTTGCATATTATGTTTTGACAGGCTAAAATGAGTCGGGCAGGAGGCCTGAATGTCCTGGAGCGCTAGTGCTAAAGCAACCTGCAGCTATAACTGTCCAACCCAGAACTGTGTGGGACACAGGAATGCATGACTTGCTGAAACATGACTACAGAAAAACATATCCTTTTGAAAACTTCTCTGCAATGCAAGTACAGTTCATTTGACAGGTGCTAACAAGTGAATAGGTAAATGTTGTCCTCTCTTTTGTCCCTTAAGTCCAGTATAAAGAGCTAACAAGGGGCAAAACCAAGTCCTGTTTCAGACATCATTGGGGCCTCGGTGGTTTAACACTTTTTCATGACAAACCCGAACCTCCATGTGAAGCCCCTCACAGTCTGGTGCATCCATTCTGCTGGCTTCAACCTGGTGATTGCGTTCAGACTGCAGTGTTGGTGGTGTTATGTGGCCTGCTATATCCTGTTCCTCTACAGGAGAATTTACTCTGGCATATTCAGGGAAACCAGCCTATTCAAATACTGTTGCCTTATGAGTTTACTTATGGTTGAGGTTAAAATTAGTGCTGGTGGTGCGATGATGCAAGATGATGCAATAATTTTCAGCATTTAAATAGTTCCTGCTTAATATCCAGGGACAGCTATAAGTACACTATTTGTACGTTGACTTCCCGGAGGGGTATAAACACTTTGATGCTTTTAAAACATTGTTCTGTTTGTTTGAACCATCTAACATTTACATTCATGCATTTGGCAAATTGGCAGACTCTTGTATCCAAAGTGACTTACATTGTATTCAAGGTATTTGGAAAGTTCATGCATTCCCTATGAATCAAAACCATGACCTTGGTGTTGCTATCACCATGCTCTGGTTTTTGAGCTTCTGCCATAACCAGTGGCGTGAGTATCAAACTTTTTATCTGAGCAATGGAAGATGGGGGCGACCAGGATATGTGGGTGTTGGCGTTTAGGAAGCCTTTTTGGTGCTTCTAGCATCACAGAAACGACGCACTTTACCTTTTAAATAGAGATAAAGTGATTGTGGTGTTATTCTATGTTGTCCATTATGTGTCCTTATCCTGTTTGTCTCCAATGAAGGAAGGAAGCCATTCCTTGCCTCACCCAGCGTACTGGAGGTTTAATTGATTGCGGATGTTTGGAACATTTTTTTTTTCTTCTTGGTGCTCATGGAAGAGGATCTGTAACAGCAGCTTTTAGAATTAAGTTAAGCTTTTAAGAGTTGGCTGCTGTGTGTGGCAGTTATAACATGCCATGGCTGACACATCTCTGTGGGATGGAGAGTGTGAAGTGCCGTCTCCAAACACGCTTCTTTAGCACATCCAGTGACGTGCATTCAGTTCCAAACCACATGCAAACTATGGAACTATGAAAATGCATGAAGTTTTGTGGTCATTATACAGAATGTGTTGGAGACTTGTCTGAGGAATTCCATATTTCACAAGTTATCAAAACATTAATGAACATGTATTTGATTGCTATTTGTACTACTCCCAAATACTCTGGTCAGAAAAACAAGTTGTCTCACCCCAATCTCATGCCATCGGTTGAGCCCACGTTGCTATTCGGGATGCTCAGAAAAAACTTTTAAACTTCTCGGTGAGATGAGCCTACAGTGGCTTGCTTTTTTGAAATAAATTAATTTTTATTTAGCAAGGATGAATTAAAGTATGCAGCTTATGATAATAATAATAAGAAAAGCTTCTTGTGCACCAAACAGCATATTAGAAAGATTTCTGAAGGATCTGAAAGGCTCCTAAAAATTCAGCTTTGCTGTCACAGAAATAAATTAATAAGTTTTAAAATGTATTAAAATATTTTAAAATGTTAAAATAGCAAATTATATGAATTAATATTTCATAATATTACTGTTATCAAAACTGTTTAAATGTAATCTTTAATGTCATTGTTGGTGGTATTGCACAACAGATCATGTTATCTCATCCGGCTTGTAACTGTTAGCAGAGAAACAGGCATTGTCCATGTTTTTTTTCTCGAGCTATTTAGCTGTAGAGACATGATTGTGCAGTTGTTCACTGCTCAGTGGGCAGTTTTGTAGCGAAACAGAAAATGAAGTGTCCCTCAGTGCAAAGGATAATTGGTGTTAGAGCATGCTGTAATGGTTTTAAAAGCGTGTGTCAGCCTTAAGTCACAAGGCAGTGAACCAACTCCCTTTTTACACACACACACACGTGCGCGCACACACACACACACACACACACACACGTCTCCTTCAGACTGGCATGCCTTTAAAGTCCTTTAATCTTGAACACCAGACCTTAACGAAGTTTCTCCTCAGGGTACAGAGGGATGTGACCATGTTAGAAGGGATGTAGGTGGTTTTGGGTACATTTTAGCAAGTCTTCAGAAGCAGCGAGATGAAAGAGACTGTCTGTGATGTGAGGCGCTGACAGCTACGGGAAGAGTGTGAATCTGAAGTGTAGAGAAATATGAGATATGACAGGCATATGAGTTGTAGACTGTGTGTTTCCTGCAGGATTTTCGTCTTTCTTCATTTCCATCACCACAGCATGATGACGTCCTAATGTTCTGCATTCCATGTCAGGTGCTTACAGACACGTCTGGCCGAAATTATGGCTCGGACAAACGTGCACTACATGAAGTTTTATTGGGACTGATTCATGGCAATTTCCTTTGGGAAACGGACCAAAAAAAAAACATGTGGCTCTGAAACCCTTCTGACACACAGAGAGTGCAAATTATACTGCCTTGTGTGGAGTCCCTTTGACTCATTGCTGAAAAATGCACCTTTTAATAAACTATAGCTGTTTTATCTACTGCTTGGTGGCTATGATAAGATTAAATGTCCCTTGAACATAGAGGTTACAACATATATGAATGGTGTAGTCATTCTCAAATGTGATTTTAGATTGATCAATTTATTTGTGAGAAAGTGATGTAATGTTAAACTTCTCCATAACTGTTCTGATGAAGAAACAAACTCACCTACATCTTGGCACCTACACTCTTAAAAATAAAGGTGCTTAAAAGGCTTAACAGCGATGCCATAGAAGAACCATTTTTGGTGCCATAAAGAACCATTCAGTCAAAGGCTCTTTAAAGAACAATCTCTTTTTTTACCTTTTCATAATCTGAAGAACCTTCTTTCGCCACAATGAACCTTTTGTGAAACCATTTAGACAAAAATAGAGATGCACCGATTGCAATTTTCTTGGATTCCGATTTCCGATTTTTTGGAAGTGTGACCTGCCATTACCGATTTTGCAGATTCCAATTTCTTTCTAAGAACTATCATTGACAGCATATACAAACAAAAATCTATGCAAATTTCAATGCAAAAATTATTTACATAAATTAGTATTAACAAACTCTATCTTTCCACTGCTGAGGAAACAGAAGCTGCATCTGAAGTGGCATTAGATGCATTTACATAGACAGTTTGATGAAGCTGAGGTTAATGTTTTACATCTTTTTTTAAACATACAAATAAATGTTGAAAAAATGCAATGATACTTTTAAATATGACTAAACCACCAGTAGGTGGCGGCAAATGTCTGTTTTAATGAGTGAGTCATTTATTTATTCGTTCATTCAACCGATTCATTCAAACAACTGATTCATTCAGAAACGAGGCAAGTGACTGTCCTTATTCAGTAACGAAACACCGCTGTGTGTTGCTCTGAGACACAAGAGTTCTGCTGTGGCTTTGATCGGAACTATTTTCGTCAGCGAAATTGAGCAAAAACAGTCAATATTTTGTCTAAAATCTAAGTAACTTAATTTTAACTTCTTGTTTATTGAAATACTGTTATATAAAATCAGTGTCACATTGCAGTCGTGTTGATATTGATATTCGGGGAAACATCATGGCCGTATAATTAGGGCTGGGCAAAAAAATAGGCTTCTCCACTAGATGTCATCCTTATTTACCTTGCGCGATGTTACAACAGAAAGCCTGTCATTCATTCAGCGCTTATCATGGCCATACGCATGATTCGCAATTCTCAGGTGAAATGCTATAGTAATGCTATAAATCTGCGGAAGCATTTGATATCACGCATAAGGCGCCATGATTTCCGCAATTAATGAATGGTGGATGGCGCGGCGCAGAGTTTTGTTTACTACACGCATACTAAAGTGCGGAAGACGCTCGCGGTGTTTTCAGCTTCTGCCGTCTCACTATATGATGATATGAACACGAATGTCATCTCCAGCTGTTCTGAGAGTCACTTCATTAGCATTTTTAGGTAGTTTTCATTTGAGAAAACTACCGTCATATCACATTAGGGTTGCCAACCGTCCCATATTAGTCGGGACGTCCCGTATTTTGGGCCTAATTGATTTGTCCCGTATAATACAGATCTTAAGAGTTAAGAGATATTTTGCTTACTGTAATGGGAGTGCCCTTTCCCAGGGTCTTCCATGTAAATTACCTTCTGTTCCCATTGAGGTGTAAACTACCCAGGTAAGGTTAATGCAAATTCCAATTGTTTGTACATGCCTCCATTTGGGGGATGTTTTATCTCGGTTTTGTATTTAAGGGATTGCAGCAAAAGGGTTTATGTCCCGTACGTGACCTCCCTTGTCCCGTTTCTTGACTTCTTGACTGATACAACAGCAGCAGTGCTGATCACTTGAGAATGATCACCGACACCTGTCATCATTCAATCACAGCCCACCTCACGCAGTATACGTTAAGTAAATCAGAAATCGTGAACATAAAGACTGAGGGATATTTTGCTTACTGTAATGGGACTAGATCTCAGGTTAGATGGAGCATGGCGCACATCAGGTGAGATTATAGATTACTGACAAACTGCTTGACTTTAGTTAAGTTGTACTCCAAATATCAATAGCATTTGTATTAAAACTATATTCACTGAATGTAATCAAAAAATCGAGAATCGAATCGAGAGCTTGCGAATCGAAATCGAATCGGGACATCTGAATCGATACCCAGCCCTACGTATAATGTTGCTTACCTAAATCATATTTTGTAAATATCTTTTTTTTTCTACCGCAGTATGCGTCTATAAATTTCTGTGAATTACTTTGTGTGTGCTGTCTCTCTCACACACTCACTCAGGCTGTGCAAGCCTCATCTGGCACGACATAAATACATTATCAGTCGTTTACACTGAATGCAATTAAAATTTGAATCATTCTCACGCGAAACGACATGTTTTCACATGTTTGCAAGTAGCTGTGAGTGTGCACGTGGCTGTGATGTCATTGCCGGCGCCACTGGCAATAAAAGGATCGGCTCGGAATCGGCAAGATGTGTGACTGACCGGCCGGTCACCGATCCGGGCCGGTCATGTGAAAAATCGGCCGATTCCGATCACTGGCCGGTCAATCGGTGCATCTCTAGACAAAAAAGATTCTTCTATGGCATTGTGAAGCACCTTTATTTTTAAGAGTGTATAAAGGTGATTTAATTTAAAGCAACTTTTCATTTTTGGGTAAACTATTCCTTTAAAAGCTATGGTTTCAATGCTAATTCACTGCGTCAAGTGCAAGAACATAGTCTCTGTGTTTAGTATAGTAGAGTATAGCACCAGGCAAGTTTCCAATACTTGAAAGGGGTTTTGAATGAACTGCAGATTTAATCTACATTAGGGAGAGCTTCTAAATCCTAATATCACTGAAACCCACAGCATGGCAATCTTGCCTTCCACCATAGCTCAAAAATCATGTTTTAAATTATTTTTTGTGCACTTTTTTTCTTGTCCTCATTTTTCTTTTTCGTATCATGTTCTTATTCACATTCAAATTCTTTTTATATCATGAAGACCAGAAAAGATGGATAACTTAAATTTTGATTTAGTGAATACCACACAAAGCTAAATAATGACATAATTTTTATTTTTGGGTGAACTATTGCTTTACCTTTGTGAAGGACACATGTTCTTCTCAGACAGGTTCTTCTTTAGAAACTTGAGCCTTGTTTGTTTTGGAGATCTTGCTGGCTTTTTTTTTTTTTTATATTTATTTTTTGTAGTGGATGGGTACTGAATACAAAGTCATAATTGGTACACAGATCTCCTGTTGTTATTACCCAGCCCCCTCTTGTACCCTGCATGTGTTGTTAAGGCTTTTGTTTGTTATGTAACAAAAACTGCCCAGTGCTGAGGACCTAATCACAGATCAGTCTTCTTGCAAATCTCTGATCCTAGATTTGTCTTGGACTGTATTTTACTAAGAGTTTGTTTACATTTTTTAGATTTTAGATTTCTCAGGGCACCGTTTACAGGAACCAGACATGTGCCTGTATTTCTGATAATACAAGTACTGTACTTTGCACAGTGTTTTTATCAAGGGTACTTAAAAACACATGAATAATTCTGTATAACATATGTAAATTGTTTTAGTTTTTAGAATGCACATTAGCTTCTTTTCCATCAGTCAGTTATTGGCTGCAAATGTTCTAATTCTTTATAGTTGTTCTTTTGCACTTTAATCTGTTTAAATCATTTGTTTACTTAAAATTAATTCTGTATTGTTTTGTTGCATATTTAATGTTTTTGTCTTTTTAAAAAAAAGTTATTAAAACTATTTAGAGGACAACAGTGGGGTTTGTTAATTTTTTTAACCTGTTTTTGTAATGTAATTTAGTACCGTATTCCGTAATACGTTTCATCAAATATCTGGAAAATGTAATGCTGTCACATGCCAAACAAGAACTACATTCATATAGTTATAAATGTATTAATAGTTCATTAGTCATGTTTTTATTGAAATATGCAAGAACTATTGATCTCTTGTATAATGCATTTTTTATGTTCATTGATGACTTATTCAGGAAGTTACTATAATAAGGCACCAATCAATTGTTTATTCAGTGATAGTTTACTCATGCATAAATGTGTACTATTTAATTATAGAGCGTGTAAGAATGATACAACCGCAAAGTCTTATGCAATTATATTTCACTATTGTTAATTTAGTATTTAGTGGCGACACTCCCTGTGGCGTTGAGAGATGCCTTGAGCATGCGGTGACCTCTGGGCTGGTTTAACCTAGACTCACCCAGGCATTCCTGAAACTCATGCCCATCCTGTCTGGTTCCTTACTGAGCACTAGTGAGGACTGGCGCTACAGTGACAACTGTGGGTTGCACTCCTTTTGTGTTTGTGTGTGCCACCTTTTAAAAGTAGGCCTAGTTTGTTTTACATTTATATGATTGTTTGTTGTAGCATTCTGCTATGAATTTGAATGTGTGCATATATAACATCTGTCTGCGCTCTTCTCTGTAGTTCTCCTTAGGGAGACAGGAAATGTCACTGTCTGGCTTGGCCTCAGCGATGACCTCACCGGCTCGGGCCCAGGTGGTGTACAGGTCATCCACGCTCTGCTATTGGCTACTTTTTCATTGCCAATGAAATGTTTTTATGTCTGAAAATATAACCTCACCAAATTTCCTTCTGTTGCCGCAGTTGTACGCCAACAATTACTCATGTCACTGCAGTAATGAAGGAGCAGAATGTTCTATTTCTGTATTCTGGATTACCATACTTGTTCCTCACTAAGCAGGGTAGGGCATTTAATGGCCTCCGGGTCAGCTATGTCATTTGATTAGTGATATAATTAGGTTTCTGTGAGTAAATCTGATTTATGGGTTTATAAGAGATTAGGGATGGAACGATTACCGGTTTCACGATAAATCACGATAAAATTCCCTGACGGTTAGTATTATCGTTTAAAATTGAATTATCATCAAAACCGTATTTGATTATCGCGCTTTTGAAAACTCGCGGTAAATCCTGTCCAGCCAGCATCAGTCTGACGCAGAAGCAGCATGCAATGTTGTTGTTGTTTTTTTTT
>NW_015646356.1:768073-769871 GCF_001515625.1 Sinocyclocheilus rhinocerous | reverse complement strand
TATATATATAAGTGATTTATTATTATTATTATTATTATTATTAGGGCTTCATGTTAATGTTAATTTAATGTTTATGCTAAAAAAGTGCATATAGCTGCTAATTGTATTTGTTGTTTGTTGATTTTCAAATATAAAACTTATTGAAATGTTTTCAGTGTGTGTATCAGTTCTTTTTGAACATTTTCATCTAAATTTAACAAAACCGTGATAATATTGATAACCGTGATAACTTTGGTCACTATAATCGTGATATGAAATTTTCATACCATTACATCCCTATAAGAGATATCCTGTATCTTTTTTTAAATGAATAATCCTGTGCTCACTGTCCCCTTAAAGGGTCATGAAATCCCCTGTTTCAGCACTGGTTAGTTCTCACCACAGTTTTACAAAAATGCTAAAAAAGTGGGCTTGGTGCGCAGCGGAGCGGAGGGAGAAGAGGGGAGACATACAACACACACAGCTTCGCGTTCAGACAGTTTCATTTCGCTCCCATCGAGTTAAAAACACAAATAAATGCACAGCCATTTGCACTCTGCATCGAAAACATAGGCCTATATATGAACGTGCTGTTGCACCTCTGAGAACTTTTAAGGCTTATTCTGTGGCTTTATATAAGCCTTTTGACGGGTTGTGTCACAGAGCTGTAAAAATGATTATGCTCACCAAGTGAATGAATCGCGTTTGTGCCGAACTCTTATTACAAAGCAAAAACAAACACTCTTCTTCAATCCATGAACGTTTCTCTCAGTTAATTTGCGCAGTCATCTCACAGTCTGAAACGTCTGTCATAGCAAATTAACACATGCTGTTGTGAATAATTAAGCGAAGCGTCTTCTCATAGAATAAGAACACGCTGTCTCATGAATAATTTAATAGACAATGACGCGTCATCGATGTACTATAGTCCATTGCCACATCACAAATTGTGACGTCAACACAATGTAGACACACAAAATAGCGCAAAAAAGCTTAAAATTAACCAGTTTTCTCCAACAGTTAAAATTATCGGATGCTAACTTCTGTCTTCTATGATGTGTAACACAAACACCTCTGCTAAAATCTCAGAAAAAGTAGTCTGGGGTTTCATGACCCTTTAAAGCAGACTTTTGCTAATTTAATAATTGCTTATAAGATCTAATATGATCTTTACAGACCTGACTTTGAAAAGGGAAATCAAAATGAGTTTTGCGGCTTTGTTCCATGTGTTAATTTTGAAGCTATATTGCCGAATGTATGCTACTATACTTCTAAATGTTGGCAGTCAGGTTTGTCCAATTAAATGTTCTCTAGAATGAGAATTGAGCAAGTCATAGTTTGTGGCTGTGAGGGACCAAAATTTCTCAAACCAAAAATATTCAACTGAAAATTAATTCAGTGTTGCGCATGCGATATTTAATGCGCATCTTGTCAGTTGTCAGAATCGGCTTTACTGACAAGATGCGCATTAAATATCGCATGCGATTTACACTTTTAACATCAGTCAGTCAAGCATTATAATATGATATTATGATAATCAAGTATTATTTAATGATAGAATTTCAGTAATTAGAATTAAAATTTGGTAACCATGTATGAATGCATAGACTTTTTAATTGAATTTAGGACTGGTGGTGGTGCTTTTTTAGTCATTCAGTGTTTCTGTAAAAAAAAACAAAAATGGGGAAAAAACTAACAATAATACTGATATAATAATAATAATACGAATTCTACTAATAAGAACAGTATAAAACGCACTAAGGATTAACGAGCTGCTGGATTCATGAATATTAATCAGGTTGTGTGCGTTCGCTCAAAC
>NW_015646356.1:762062-767846 GCF_001515625.1 Sinocyclocheilus rhinocerous | reverse complement strand
TTGTCAGAATCGGCTTTACTGACAAGATGCGCATTAAATATCGCATGCGATTTATCGTGCAGCCCTAATAATTACCCAACGATATAATTGCGACAGAAGATATTGAAGTATATTTTTCCTCCCATCTCGTATCTATTCCCTTTAGGGATTCAATTTTTTAAAATGGAAATGTCCTAGCCTTTTGAGCAGTTGCTAATCGATGGACTGTTATGTTAATAAGTGCCGTCATTCGGTTATGTTTATTATATTAATATGTTTCAGCACGTTACAATCATATGGCTTGAGTTAAGGTAGCCTATCTTCTGAATTAAGCAGTTTATCATACAGATTGAAAGCCTGGCTTCATGAATATTAATCAGGTTGTGTGCGTTCGCTCGAACTGATTCGCTGAAATCAAAACAGGGACGATAATAGGTGAGCACCAGCCAATGAGATTGCCGTTTGCACATTAGTTCTGCAGACTACCGGAGACCCCGGCAGTTCTTAAAAGTTGACAAAAATCCGATGTTTCAGCACGTTACAATCATATGGCTTGAGTTAAGGTAGCCTATCTTCTGAATTAAGCAGTTTATCATACAGATTGAAAGCATGAATCCCGTCTTTCTCCCTCTCTTTCTGTTTATAGGTATTTGTGCGTGCTCTCGCTCTCTCTGCACTCACCAAAGCGACGGCGAGTCGTGCGCCGTTACACTAGAGTTTACGGTACATCAAACACAGGTGCGCTGCGCATCCATTGAGATTAACTCAACTGAAGAATAGCACAGATCGCTTGACAGAGAGTGAAACTCTGAAGCGCTCAGTCAGAGTGTTCGGCGAGTGAAAATATATCTGTGCTAAACTAATACTTAGCCTCCAGCTCACACACTGACGAGTAAAATCTGAGAATTTATTAGCAATTGGCTAATATTAGACATAATTTAGTCGCCCAGAGTGACGATTTAGTCGCATATGCGAGTCATTTACTCGCAGTGTAGAGGGTTGTGATTATTAAATAAATGTGATCAGCAGTTAATTGATTATTAAATAAACTTTATATTCGGTTTCAGTTTTCGGCTAAATGAAAACTTGAATTTCGGTTTCTGTAAAATCTTTTTCGTACTCCCTTTTTCAATAGATAAGCCCTTTGGTAGTTCTCTCTCAAACTTCCTGTTACAAAAGGAAATGCATAAAACTGCACTCGTCAAGCCACTTCGTGGGATCTTTTTTGAAGCTCTTAGACACATCTGGTGTTTAAAATGGTCTTATTCAGTATTTCAATCAAATTAATGATGTCCTATTTGTGTTAGAGGTTATGTTGAGTTTCCCTTTTGACACGTGGCTGCCCCCTGACTCAATGGATGGCCAATTTATCAGATGTTACAGTCATTCTTTTGTTCTTAGATTAAGTTTTCTGGGGACATGAACTGTCCAAGTGTCCCTAGCACCACAAAACAACAATTGTTCCCGCCCTCAGTGGTCCTCATGTTAATGACCCCAGTAATGTGTAGCTGTACAAACATGCCTTGTGACCTAATAATGAATAACCCATTTCCTCCCGATGAATGCTACCCTTTGATTCACAAAGCGTTCAAGTGATGCCTCATACAAAGAATTTGTTTCTATTTCTTATACATTCTTTTGTTATAAATCATAAAACCGTTTTGAAAATTTAACTAGTCTTACGAGTCAATACATTGAATTGATGAAGAATGGAAAAAGATTTGTTGATGACTGAAACTCTACTAATGCCTCTCCTGCTCTTCTGTAAACGTCTCTGTTTGGCTGATGAGTCACGCTTATCTGTGGTTTTAGTTTGACATTAAATTGCAAGTTTAACTTGGTGTTTAGAGTTGGATATGACTTGCATGTGATTGCCAGGTGCGTCTTGTGAGCCTTCGCTGTGAATAATATTGATAATTGTGATAACTTTGGTCACTATAATCGTGATATGAAATTTTCATACCGTTACATCCCTAGATACAATATACAGTGGACTCTTTTTCTCCCTCTCTCACAATCTCCCTTGCTTTCATGGACCAATGCCACTGACAGGAACTTGGACTGTAGGATCATAAAGTAAGAGTTTATGTAACGAGTAACGATCTCTCCTGAGGCCTTTTCCATATGGTTTCCTGTTCCGGCTCCTCCGCAGTCAGACTGATCACTTTCAGTCTCAAACACATGATTCATTGCCCAGTTCTCCCAAACTTTTAACGGAGTCTTCACTGAGATTATGTCATCGGTTCATAGCATCTGTATTCTACTTTGATCACTGGTTCACCATTGGTGTTTGAGTGTGTAGTGGGAATGGCACAGTGTTGGGGAAGCTACAGTAAACTATAGATTGTCAATCAAAAATTAGTTAAATTTATTTTATTTAAATAATTGTTTGGTCTTCTGTATTACAGCTATTAATATATTTGATGTTTATTTGATTTTGTAAGGCATACTTTTTCAGATTAAATTCTGATGCTGGTTTAAATGCTCCTGAAATGTTGTGGTCAAGTTAGTAGTGTTGCTGTGTGTTATTCTTTACCACTTTAAAGATACTGTTTGCATGAGAGACTGATCGATGTAGCCTGTAGCATTCTGCCCAGACATTTTACTGAAGCAGACCATTGGGACGGAGATCCAGGTTTAGTTGTGCAGTCTGAAAGTGATCTTCCAGTCTCCTTTTGTCTCTCTCTTTTCCCCCTCCCCCTTGCATCTTCTCCTCATGTGATCCTTTCATTGGACAGACAGACTCAAATTTCTGCCACCACAGGTCTACTGTCATTTTCTGGCCATTCAGCTTTTGCCCCAGTACAGTACCTGCGGATCTGCTAACCACAGCTATAAATGCTTCACTGCTGCTGGCAACTTAATACAAGGCAATGTTTTTGTCTTTATACTTCCATTCTCCCTTTTTTTGGCAGCATCAAAAGAAGTGCCATGTGGAGGCTGAATTAGGCCTGTCCCTTGTGCTGCTAGAGAGGAAGGATGAAAGAGAGAGAGGAAGAGGTGGTGCCCTTGGGCACTTCATTAAGCACAGCAGGTTGTACTGAGGATGTGGTGAGATTTTAGAGCCCCCCTTCCCCCATCCTTCATTCAGAAGGGAATTTTGGAAGCGCCTTGAGATTAACTATTTGAATGCTAATGTATGGATTAGCCAAAACAATGGAAAGCTTTTTAGGAAGGCATGAATTTTAGCGATCCCAGTGCCACCCTAAAAATCAGACCAAGAGTACTGTAATCAGTGGGTGGTATGACTCTTGGTAACTCATGGTAATAATAATTGTTGTGAATTCAACCGTTTATATATATATATATATATATATATATTACTTTTTGTAACAATTGTATTGTTATAATAAAAATATCATTTTATTTATATTTGTTTATATTTATGTTTTATCTAAATAAAATTATAATACTACTATCTAATGTTGTAACTTGCTAAACCTTAGTGAAGTATTTTAAGTCTCTTTTGTATTCCATGTATAGGCTAATTCATGATATTAAGGTGTAGTGCAGATCTTTTGAGGACTGATATTAAACAGTGCCTGAGGCTTGTGCTCTGTGATTCAAGGAATAAAGACAGAGTGACATTTCTGCCTTTCCCTGCCCCCCAACAGGTCATAGGTGTTGTAGGGGTGTGTGTGTGTGTGTGTGAGTGTGTTTTGCATGGTCACTGTGTAGCTAAGATTTAATCTTTCTGTTTGAATCTTCCAGACATACATGGGAAGATCTAACAATAATATCAAAGCGCCATCAAGGAACAGTTTGCATAAATTCCTTTATGTCCTCAATTGCAGCTGTATGCAAGATGTTCACTGGCATAATCGGAGTAGTATGGCTCTATGATTGTTCTTTTGATTCCACCATGGTGGAACTCCGTGAGATTTTCATGTTATTGTTCATGTACTGACCTCACTTCCTGTCATTATTTGAGCACAGGATGTTTGCCTTCTAGGACATGCCTCTCCTGAGATGCCCATTGTCCTTTAAAACCCCCATATTTTTGTTTGTGTTGTGTTGTCTTTGATTTTCAGAAACATTTTGTTCTATTTTGTGAGTTTCTAAAACCTTTGTGCTTTGCATGCAATCTGAGGTTGTATTAGGAAAGGTGCAGACTTTAGAAATGGAAAAGAGCAGATCAATTAAACAAGTCAGTTGTTTCTCACTGAAAACTTTTTTTTGAGCAATTACACAAATAACTGAATGTCTGTGGGAAAATTGGCTGCTGAGCCGCTAGTCTCCCTCACTCTTTTAGTTTTCTTAACTTTTAGTGTGTTGTGTACTGCATTCTAATCGGAAATGTCTTGAAGGGTGTTTTGCTTCAACCCCTAAGTGGAACCATTATCTGAACTCTAACTAGTTGTTAGTTTGTTCCTCAGAGTCTTTAGTTTGTCTAGATTCACAGATAATCTTACTGTTCTTCAGACAGTTCAAGTTTCCACATAAACAACTCAACACTTTTGACTCAATTGGACTTTTTCTGTTCCATGTTTTCTGTTCTCTTCTCATTGTAATGTTCAGTCTAGACGTTTGCTTAAGGTCAGTTTGTTGACTTGGCTTTCTTAGTACATGTTCCTGGTCTTGTTTTGCATGATTGTTCCAAAGTTCATGTTATTCCAAATAATATTTTTATTAAAATAACCAACCATATGGCAATCTCCTGTTATATAGAAACATATTGTGCCTTTGTAAAACTGAATTGTCTTACATTAAGGCTCAAGAAATTATGTATTTGTATAGTTGCTAAATGATCCATAAAAGCACACATTTTTCAGTGTTTTCTCAGAGTAGATGAAAGTGGCAGAGTTCTGCATATTGAAGAGCCTTGGAACTATACATGCAGATATTATTCATAGAAAGTCTTGATGAAGATCATCATAACAAAAACAAAGAGGCTCCGCTGAGAGAGATGGAAAGAAACACAAAATAACTAGCAGAGAGACAGGAATCGTGAGATGGGAATGTCTGGGAAAAAAAATGTTAAAGGAGCACTGCTGGAATCACCTTGCATTAAAGTGCTCATCTTGATTCCGTAGAGGGAAATCCAATCTGCTTTTGCAAGCACGACAAGATATATGAGCCCCCTTTCTTTTCTCTCAGAATATTCTCATTTGTTGCACATCAGAAGTGAATCTGGGCATACTCACTTCTGCAGTGGGTCTGGGACGTTTCCGTCTCTTGAGACTTAACTTTAGGAATTCTATTAGGTTTCTGTAAGATGAGATTGGCCCACCTCTTTTGTCTACTAGCAACTGCATTGCCAGTCAGCCTGTGGAGGCGGAGCCTGCATGAACTCATGACATTAATTATTCATGAGCGCTTGGAAGAGAGGGTGATGTAAGGATAGAAACTGAGCATGCTCGCCCAACTCTGGCACCAACGGTAACCGGGCACCAGGCAGAGAATTGGATGTATTATGCCAGCCCTTGGCTACTGCCTTTGTTTCATTTACACTGTATAATATATGAACAGGCTGGGTTTTGAGTGTGAACAAAGATGTGTGAAAGATTTTAATTTAGCATCCATAGTCATGAGCTTGTGTAATCACTCCAGCCAAAAGAACAGACCCTCACAACAAGATGACAGACCACCATCTCCATATCATCGACGGTGCATACGGGCCAGTCAGAGAACACATGCCGCCAAGAACCATGGATCAAGCTGTTTGTTGGATGTCATAGGTGTGTTTTGGTGTGTGTTTGTGTGCGTTTAGAGAGAACCCGCTGGTTGGCCAATCTTCCAGTGTGTAGTTCAAAACCCTATGACTATTTATGTATGAATATATATATTATACATTTATATTTACAC
>NW_015646356.1:760307-761660 GCF_001515625.1 Sinocyclocheilus rhinocerous | reverse complement strand
CACACACACACACACACACATATATATATATATATATATATACATATACATATACATGCACACACAGTAACATGTGAAAAAATATTAATGTTAATATTAATGTTAATTTATGATATCATTTTAAATTATTAATATTAACATTAATATGAATGAAAATACATATTTTAAAAAAGTTAATGAAAAAATATACAATTATAAATGCAGCAAGTCAAACCTAAATAAATCAAAATAAGGAAACAAAAAATATTTGAACTGAAATAGAAAGGAAAGCGTTATCTCAGCCAAACCTTCCATTTGTGTTAAACTCGTTAGTGTTACTCTAGGACATTTCAGTTATTATGTGTCACTATAAGCCACACCCACTCCAGGAACCAGCCCCTTCCATGCTGATCGTAACAATATTCTGTTTATTGGTTTAAGGTTCACTCGGTTTGTGATATGATTTATACCTATGTTAATAGATGATCCCTCTTTATGCTGACCGGTTTTATGGTTAATCTTAATGAATGCTGTTAGGAGCTGGGGGGTTTCCTGTATCCTTCAAAGTATTAGAATATATAGGAACAATTATTGTAAGATATTAGTATTGATGGTACTTTAATAATGACAATGCCAAAAGTTCAAGAATAATTACTTTTAAAATTTGCAGCATAGAAATGCAACCTAAATGCTATATTATATATATTTTTTATTTATTTAGTTAATATTGATATATTTAATAAAATGTTTAAATAAAGAATTGTTCAGTAGCATAAACATTTTTGCAGTAGAATGAAAGTTGGTATAAAATAATGAAATTTCATTGTCAACTACTAACATTTGGTATTGGCATTTTGGTATTGGTTAATTCAAGATAATTGGGACATTCTTCCCAGTCATTTCAATGGCAAGACTTTTTTACCCTATATAGTTAATTATTACAAATGTATAATTTATATGCATACTTTTGTTTGTTGGATATCAGTCAATTTTGAAGAAATGGTGCTTGATGTCCAGATGTCCCTAAGAAATGTGTCTGATCAATATCCTGTGGCCCTAAAGGCAGCCTGATTTTACAGGACGTCTTTAACATAAGTTAGTTGTCTAGTACTCAGGGACGCGGGAAGTAGGGGTGCTGGGGGGGCTGCAGCACCCCCTGTTTTCACAGGGTTGCAAATGCAACGCCAAATTTGTTCATTTAAAATTTATTCAGTTTTATCATTTAATAATTTATTTGTAATAATCTCTGAAATGTAAATTGTAGGTGGGCTATAATAAACCCACGCTTATCTTTATAAACATGATTAATTTTATATGTGATGTTTTCTATATGGGATGATTAGCCTAATCCTCATGAACACGTGACGCTAGCGC
>NW_015646356.1:758630-760093 GCF_001515625.1 Sinocyclocheilus rhinocerous | reverse complement strand
TTTTATTGTAAACGACAATGGAAACAACAGCCCAATGACTTTTCTTTAAAGGCTTAATTTATTTACCGTACACCCGTGCATTGTATTATGACTGCAAACAGTAGGCTATCGATAATTTAAGAAATGTGATATGCAGTCAAATTTCCCAGTATGTATGCCACTTAAACGAGTGTTCATATCGACGCGCTTGTAGTGCTTTGTGGAGTTGTCAAATGTATGAGGTACCCCCCACCCCCTTCACTCCTTCACCCCTTCACCCATTCACCCAACACGGACACACACAGCACCCCCAACCGAAAACATCTTCCCGCGCCCCTGCTAGTACTTCAACCCACAGACTTGTTAATTTGGAAAATGTCCCTATTATGTTTACTTGGATATGAGTGATCTCCGTATTTTTACCTTAACTGCCATGTATGCATGTGTGTGTCAAATAACACAAAGTCTGGCAGATGGTGGGGGGATGCTGTTTTTCCACTTGAGTGAAGCATCAGCGTGCTGCTAAGACGATTTCCTCGATTTCTGCAGCGACCGGTATTAAACTAACAGGACTGTGTGTAATACTCCCTCCAGGCCTGGAGAATCACCCACACATGTCTGCGTTATGTGTTTATGCAGCGCTCATCAGTTTTAGGAAGATCATTTGGATTTAAACCTCCCACCTGATGTGATTTGACTGTCAGGTGCTGTCGTTGAATTGCTTGCTCTATGTTAAAGGTGGACAGGATTCTGCCTAATGCCTGTCATGAGAGTTATAGCCCAGAGTAATCATTAACTACTTGGTCCTGTGTGTAAATGGAGCATGAGATTCCACTTTTATCTTAATTGCACTTCATCTTCCCCTCTCTCTCTCTGTCTCTCTCTCTCTCTCTCTGTCTCTTACTCTCTTTCTTTCATTCTCTTATTTGTGCACTCATTAGCTAAATAAGATGCTCAGTATAACAAAAACATCAAGTCAGCTCAAAATACAGGCCACTGAACAGATGAGCCCCAGTGTGTTCTACTGGCTTGACTGAAGTATTAAAGTGTTAGGTTGAGGATCCAGTGACAATGTTAAATTTAGCATATGCATGTATGTATCATGTATGTATATGTCTATTAGACTTGTGCCGGTATTCGGTAATGCGATATATCAAGGTAATGAATATGCACGATATTGTTATCGTGGGCACTTCTAAATACCGTGCATAATTATATATTACAAATTATTTAGAATTTTGAATGCATTTTAAGAATACTTTTCCCATCAACTGGTCAAAATGCACAACACCGCTGTATGCTGCGTGAAAGACGCGTGCACACTCTGATGGAAATAAGCGCGGACGAGAAGCACATGGCGAAACATGTGAGAGACGCTCTGGATGAAAGCGCACTTTCACTCTCTGACAGCAGATGGCGCTAAACTGCAGAAATAATAATAATAATAATAATAATTCATTTAAATGCAGCCGTTACCCCGGAAA
>NW_015646356.1:741724-758348 GCF_001515625.1 Sinocyclocheilus rhinocerous | reverse complement strand
GCAGGTTTCGCGCTTATACCAAACGCGCGCGCACCACCACTGATCTATATTAGTGGAGCGCACAAGCCGCGCTCAGTCTCAAACAGCTTGTGAGCCACAAATACCAAAATGAGTGGCTAACTGCGCTAAAACGTTCAAATACATACAAAATTATGTCAAAATGACCATCTTGGCGAGTATCCAGTTAAACACAGTAAGTTTTGGAATGTTAAATAGTTGAGAACGAGAACGCATGTTGTGTAACAGTATATTGGGTCCGTGGATAAACTCTTAAAGGGACTGCAGTCCAATATTCCTGCTGCTCTCTGTCATGTTAATCAAAGAACAAAAGACAAAGAAAATCACTTTCTGCTTTTGAGTGAATACGTTTTATAACTTTAATGGTAAGCATTAATCTGTATTTAATTTTTACAATGAAGACCACAGAAATTAAAGTAATCAAATGTAAAATAACACATCCAATGTTATTTTACATTTGATTGCATTAATTTCTGTAGTCTTCATTGTAAAAATTAAATACAGATTAATGCTTACCATTAAAGTTATAAAATGTATGGGTCCGTGGATAAACTCTTAAAGGGACCGCAGTCCAATATTCCTTCTGCTGTCTGTCATGTTAATCAAAGAACAAAAGACAAAGAAAATAATACGTTTTATAACTGTAATGGTAAGCATTAATCTGTATTTAATTTTTACAATGAAGACTACAGAAATTAATCACATGTAAAATAACACTGGATGTGTTATTTTACATTTGATTACTTTAATTTCTGTAGTATTTCTTACCTGAATAAAAACTTACTTAACCTGAAAAACTTAGTTTCATAGCTCCCTTTATTCTATTGCATTTATTTGTGCTTTTGTTTGCAATTTTTTTATTTGTTCTTATTTTATTACTGAATTTTTACTTGTGTTTTTTTTATGAAAATAAAACTTTGCATTGAAGAAAAGTATATTTTTGTTTGTATATGCTGTCAATTATAGTTCTTAGAAAGGGAATCGGCAAAATCGGTATCGGCAGATCACACTAACAAAAAATCGGAAATCGGAATCTGCCAAGAAAATTGCAATCAGTGCATCTCTAATAATTAATATAGCCTATTTAAAATAATAATTGCCTTATTTGTATTGATTATCATAATTTATATTTAAATATGCATCCTTAATGAATACTCTATTAATTTTGTTGGGGTCAATGTATTAATGTGCCATTCCCATCCTGTTGTGTATGTCCTTGGTGTAACCACACAATAGTCAGGAATCTTTTGCTGGGTTCACCCAAGGTTTCACTTTGTTTCTCATCAGTCGTGTGTTCTATTCCTGATGATGTTCATCAGAAGTCCTCAGGGTGAGGCTGATTAAATGAGCTTGTAATCTGTGCTCCATGCTCCGTGAGGTGCCGTAAAGACGTCTGTTCATTGTTCTTCAGTGGAGGAAGTACGCTGACTGCATCTAATCTCAGTCTGTCTCACAGAGTCAGTTCCAGAACAAAGCTCTCCTCTTCTCTCCTGTCATACAAAGGTTGTAGGTTCAAACCCTGCTAGCTGTAATGTAGCTCCCATGTAATGTACCTTAAAACTGAATGGTCATTATTTTTTGACAAATGTTGACTAGTCACCAATATTAGGAAAAATTTTATAAATTTATAATGTGATATCATACTTTATTATGACACATACGTAGTTTTGGATTTGTGATGAATCCTTTGAAGCTGCATTACTATGTCTCTCTTGTCTCATGTTGAACAGTATATACACTGTCTTGTGCCCCCTGTGAACAGACTGGCTCGGCCTCGGGCGAATACACAGCTTGTCTGTCTCTCTCGTTCAGTCTCTACTTCTCAAACATCATCATCATCACCAGAAAGCCCTGTCTGACCCAAGACAAACTTAGCCTATACAGCCTGTTGCTGCATTCACATTCAGTTCATACAGGCAGGTCTTCAGCCTGAGACCTCACAGGGCTCCATGCTGTAACTAGTGGTCGACCAATATTGGTTTTTTGACAGCTGATATCTTGGAAAGCAGGGTGGCCAATGGCCGATATAAAGCCGATATAATTGTATTTATTTTAATTAATATTTAAGAAATTTTAAAACATTTGAAAATGGATTAAAACATAAATTTGTAAAATAAACATACTTATACTTTAGATGACAAAGTATTTTCCACAAATAAATATTTAATAAAAATATAATTAAAAAGGAAGTAAACCGTAACCAACAGAGCACTCAGTATTCTGGGAAGTTTGTGTGCATTGGGAATCATATTTTTTAAAATAAAGCCAATAATACTTTATAATATGTATCTATATGTAATTTATTTAGCTATTCTGTGTTTGCTTTAGAAGCCATTGTAGGTGTTCTCACGCTCAGTCTGGCTACGTCCAAGGCTTTACCAGAAATAGTCCTTGAATGTAATGCTGTAGGTGTCACTTACTCCTCTGTAGGGTTGTTTGTCGCTCAGAACCCAGATGGACTGTGTTTGGATCCACCATGTCTGTGTTGTCGGGTTGGTGGTGAGGAATGTGATGTAACAGTCTTGAGCTGAAACTTTCAGCTCACCCTATTCTTCATCCAAGCTGGCTGGATGAAGGTGGTGGAATCGTTCTCAGCATGCCTGGAATAACAGATAAAAGCAGTGAGATTTTGTAAAGCAGGCTGATACAAACCTGTATATGTTTTTATAGCTGGTTAAATAACTGCAGAGGAGAATCATATTTGCTAAAACGATTCCTTGCCTTAAAACGTCTCTTAAAAGATTTTCCTCTTGAGTTGGTTGAAAATGTGTTCAAAGCAATGAAACAATCTTTGTTTGCAATGTGAAAGTTTATTCAGCGTTGATTTATATTCTGCACTCACCCTGCAAATGTTTAATATTCTTCAAACAAGTCCTTCCATATTCATGTTTCCTGTCTGGCACCAGCAGCCCAGTGACAGATCAAACTCCCTCTCACTGGACCTCTTTCTCTTTTCTGCTTTCTTCCTTGATCAGGACCAGTTCGACAATCTCGACAAACACTCACAGTGGGGCATCGACTTCCTAGAGCGCTATGCAAAGTTCGTCAAGGAGCGTCTGGAGATCGAGCAGGCCTATGCAAAGCAGCTACGGTGAGCATCTAACAACATGCCTTAAACGGCAACTTCTGTAGATGACTCATCTGATGTCAGTGAGGGGTTTTATTGTTCTGATTACATGAAATAAGTAGGTTAATAAAAAATGAATGATATCAGTGAGTGATACTGATGCACTGGTTCAGATTCAATATTTGTAGCCATGTTTACAAGAGATGCACATAACTACAAGCTTATAGAGTCAAGTGGGTCAATTTCCTGAACAACTAGTTGACTAATTGGTCAAAAAGAAGCCCAGTATATTATAATAATGAGTTTGGTCCATCCTGATTCATTCCTGAAGTTTACAGGCATTACAACAATTTATTAACAATATCTAACTCTTCATCTGAGGTGATATTGCTATTAAAATGAACACACTAAATATTGCTTATTTAAAAATGTACATTAAATCTGCTTTAAAATAATTTAATGCACACTAATCAATCTCGTGTGCTTTTATTATTGGCAGCAGCAAAAATGTTAAGGCCGTTGTTATGTAAATAAAGGTTGATAGTAAAAATGGAAAAGTCATTTACAGTGCTGTACATTTTTTTATATCTTTGCAAATTATTATAATATTTAACTGATGTGCCATTTCAGGTGTGCATATGTTTTTAATGTGGCTTGTCCAATCAATTTTTATAGCGGAATGATCCATTTTATAATAGGGCTTTAATTGTCCTAATGAGCACATCTGGTTTGACCCATGTTATTGATTTCTTTCTTTTTTCCCCCCTCCATCAGTTCCTTGTGTGGTAATATTGGTTTTTGCCTTGAGATACAGCGTGAGGGGTGAGCGACAAATCAGGGGTCAAAAATCCCTGCAGGCTCTAAGTTGTAAGATTTGAAATGAGATCAAACTGAGAACGAGACACACACCGTGATTTCGCCAAAGGACACGCAATGACTGCAGCTGTGGCCTCCTATTTTCTCTCCTCTTCCGTGATGTCTCTGTCCCTGTAGACATTCTGCTGTTGCCCGGATACGGTTATAGAGTCGCTCCTCTTCCCCCTCTCAAATCTCATTGAAGGTTCTAGTGTAGTACCACATTCATTCTACCTGTCAGGTCCCACACTGCTCTGTAAACCCCCCTCGAGGCACGGCCAGTCACACATGGCAACACCCAGACTGTTTTCTCTCTCAAGGGTTTCCATAGTAAGGGGTGAATGGAGCCGAACCACAGTACCCTTGTTTGATTTTAATATTATTTTTCAAATTAATCATGTATTACTGCATTATATATTTTATTTGTTCAGCATGATTGCACATAACAACTATTTTGGATGATTAATCAATTGATATTTTCTTTGATTAATCTGTTGAAAAAAAGTCAGCTATTGCAGCATTTTATCAAAAGTATATTGTTCCGCATATTGTCCAGTTGTTTCCTTCAAATCCTGTTTAAGTTAAATAAATAATGTTAGTAATTATATTTATAAAAGATGTATTTATAAATTAACATGCAAATTAACATAAAATGTATGTTATTTATTAACATGCATATGTGTATTTATAAAAAGCGTTTATAAATATTTAGAATGGAAAAAAAATATGCTAACAATATTAATAAATGTTTAGTTTTTCAGTTTTCACATTGTTTGATGACAATAAATCTGTTAATTTAATAACCAGTATTAAGTTTAAAAATAATCATGTCAAAATTATTTGTAAAAATGTAAAATACATAGAGTTGTCATAACATATAAAATTATTCATAGTGATACAAAATGTTGGACTCTGTTCCTGCCGCTACTATTCATTGTGTTAAAAAACATTTTAACATTAAACCTTGAAGTGCACACAGCATATTTTTCCACAACTGTTTGTTGATTATCAGTTAGATGCTTATGTTTTTACTGCAGCCCTAAAATTCAGCAAGATCGTCTGAATCAAAAATAGATTCTGAGATACTTTGGTTATGAGTGTACTAATCATAACCATACTAAAGGAGAGGGGAAGTGAGTGTTTGTTTGATTGATTTCATGAAGTGGATTTGAGGAAGCTTTCGTAAAGGAAGTGCCAAACATCATTAATGCAGCTCGATGGGGGTCTGGGTTGGGGAGAAGGGCCGTCCCACTCCTTGAGCACACTCAGCGGACCCCCCACACCATCCCCCATCCCTGAAGACAGCAACATGCCTGAGCACAGCAGTGCAGCTTCTCTCAAGAGCTCCCACATAAGATTTGTTTCTGCGCTCCTTCCCATGAGTTTATACTGCGTGGGACGAGGGAAGAGGGAAGACAGATTAGCATACCATCACTTTTTTTTGCCTATTTACCATGGCCTACTTTACTTCTCTGATGCACAAAGTAAACACACTGTTGACAGACTCCTTTTTGTCTTCGTGGCTGTATGAATAACTTTAGTTTTGATGTTAAGGTATATTATAATCCCTAATGAGTAGTTTTGTTTGATCTATTCATAACATGTGCTGTTTTTGTGTCTATCTGTGTGTTCTGAATATTTCTTTTTGTTGCCCAACAGGAGTCTGGTTAAGAAATATTGCCCTAAGCGCTCCAAAGATGATGAGCCCAGGTGAGATAAATTGCATACTTTCGGTTCTTTTCACTTATTCTAGCGTGCTCCAGTGGTTCTCAAGTGGTTATTTTCACAGCTTTTTACGCTTTTAATGGATGATGACAAAAAAAGTTAATTGTGTATAGGTAGTAACAGACTATTACATATACTTCTAGAATATTTGATTCTGTTTGGTCAGTCAGGACATTATTTTGGTCAAATATTCAAACTGTATAATTGACCATTATCCACAGAATGTAATTTCCTATATAGATAGCTAGTTCCGTGTGTCTCATATCACTCCGCAGTCTATTTCCTCATAGATAGTTTATCTAAAATGAATAAAAACATTTCTTGTTTGAATAAATGCTGTTCTTTTTAACATTTATTCATCAAAACATCCTGAAAAAAAGTACCACGGGTTCCAAAAAAAATATAAAGCAGCACCGTTTCCAACATTGATAGTATATCAGCGTATTAGAATTATTTCTGAAGGATCATGTGATTCTGAAGACTGTAGTAATGACTGATGAAAATTCAACTTTGCCACCACAGGAATTCATTATTTTATATTGTAATAATTACTATAATTGTGTTCTGTTGTATTTATTGTATTATTATTTTTTTTAAAATAAACACAGCCTTGATGAGCGTAAAAGACTTATTTAAAAGACATTAAAAATGTTTTGAACAGTAGTGTATATGCGTGTGTGTGTATATGAATATGTATATATATTATATATATATATATATATATATATATATATACAGTATATTATATATATACAGTATATTATATATTACAAAACTGGAAATATAAAAATAAATGTTTGAACTACCATTAATTCTTTAAATTTGAACTCATGATATCATTTCATTGTATGTTTTGGCTGCAGTTGCTGTCCTAAGCAGCATGTTTCTCCCCTGTTGGCTGTAGTTTTAGGTTGAAAGCAGAAACGGGAGTATATGCTGGGTGTCAGCTCCAGACCCTCACATATCCCGTAATGAATTCCATTAGATAGGCATAATTTCTCCCAGCATGTGTTTTTGTCCCAGGACATTCATGTAGTGTACAGACAGCCCGCCGATTAGAACTCAGCCCTGGAGGTGGGGGCCATTTGCTTTGGACAAAAAAACTCCGTCCAGCCTTCCCAATACACACACATTGCAAAGTGTGTGCATGTTTGTAAAGGTTTTTTTTAAATATAGTGAGCTAGTCATGCCTTGCAGACTGGCCTTTAGTCAATATCGACATACAGATAGAGTCTGCCGGCCCCCAGGGCCCATGATGGCAACTTGAGAAGAAGCTGCATGCGACTGGTAATAAATGCACGTAATTTTTTATGAGGGCATAGACATCTCTCTTAATGTCTCATATTAGAATATAAGCCTTTAGTTCAGATGCAAGAAATTCCAAAAATTTAAGTTTTTATTGCAGTGTTTTACTTTGATTTTGCCCTAAAAATGGTCATTGATGCTGTTATGCCAATAAAAATAAATAAAAGATGTAAACAGATCATGTTTACCATTTTCTTCATTGTTGAATATTTTTTTTCCTGCAGGTTCACATCCTGTCTGTCATTCTACTCCATACTGAATGAGCTGAATGACTACGCAGGTCAGCGAGAGGTCGTTGCTGAGGAGATGGGGCACAAAGTGTATGGGGAGCTGATGAGGTACTCACAGGACATGAAGGGAGAGAGAAAACTTGTGAGTGCCAAATACATGCACCTGAGACACCTGCACGCTCTGGTGAAGTTCAATACAGGTTTGTATTTTTAAAAATTGCTGTGTCTTGTCTGATCAACAGCATCTCCAGGAGGGACGGAAGACCCAACAGTATCTAGACCAGTGCTGGAAACACATGGACAACGTGAGTCATTTTGAGATTTGAGATGTCAGAAGTACTGGTACTTTGCTACCAAAAAATTACAGTCGATTATGTCTGAAACAGGTGGGGGGTGGGGGGATAATAATAAAATATTTTTGTTCATTTTTTTTATGTGTGAGTAATTTATACTACTACAAGTACCTCCAAAAACTTGTTTAATTTGCATCTTTTTTTTGTTCTCTTCATTGCAATTTGTTTCTTTTTTCCTTTGTTTTAGTAGTGACTTTATTAAAAAAATACTTTAAATAATTAAAACCATGAAGCAGTGTTTACATAATTTAAATACTGAATAATAGGGGTGTAACGGTACACAAACATGATGGTTACGTACCTCGGTTTTGACGTCACGGTTCAGTATAGTTTTGGTACAGCAGGAGAGAAAAAAACTAAACATATATATTTTTTAAATTAAACAATGGTTTACTGAACAAATAGCTTCTTTTTTTTTTAAGTCAGATAAATTACAATTAAAATTTTATTAGGGATAACAATCTACCTCAGCTTCTGCTCTAAACTATAGGGAGCCATTTTACATTAAGGATACAATTAACAACAAAGCCGAAAATTCCGAAAATATTTATTTGTAACTATAATAATCAACACTCAAATAAATTAATGCAAACATGTAAATTGCACATAATGTAGTTTTTCAATGAACTTCTAATTTATACAATTTCTCTGTTGTTGTTGAAATATATTCATTTACACAGTGGCTGTCATAACGTGTTTCATAAAAGATTTATTTAAACATATATTAAATAATTAAGACATCACTATCAGGTAAAGTAAAATATAATGAAGTATAATGTTTCTCAAAATGCTCTTTTCTAGACTTAATTTCTCTAGCAAATAACGAGCTGTAGACACTGATGACTTGCCTGAGGTAATTGAAATGCTACGTGACATTTTGTTTACAAGCTGTTTTAATGACGTCTTTTCGCAATTGAAACACTGATTGATCGAATACATGAGATATTCGTTCATGTATATTTCGCGTTAAAACTAGTAGTAATGATGAAGGGATGATCGCGCTCAGCACTTCCGTCAGAACTGAGGCTTCTATACAGCGATCTGTCACGCCACATCAAAGAACATCAAAACGGCATTTATTGTCTGCATTTCCTGAAAAAAAAATTGAATGATTTGTTCGTTACACATGCGTACTGAACCGAAAGACCCGTACCGAAAATTTTCAGTATGAATACATGTACCGTTACACCCCTACTGAATAATAATATTAATAATAATAATATGGACAATTAACAAACAAACATAACAAAACTACAATTCGCAGACCAAGAGCTGAAGAGTAATATTCAGAGGGGAAAAAATGTGTTTTTAAGCAAGGAAGAAGCTTTAATCTATACTTTTGATTTAATATTCAGTGGCATATTATTTTTTGCTATGTTTTGGAAGTTGAATATGAGAAACGTGAAATTGTACTGGTATTAGTATCAACCACAGAAGTTTTGTAATAGCATCAGCTCTATTTGAGATGCACTGTTGTGTCAATGAGTGCAAGTGACCGATTCACAACCTCTCCTCCAGCTGTGACCTGAGATCCAGATATATCTGTGTGTGTTTATGTGCAAGTATAAAACAGAAGAATGTGTCAAAAACTGTTGGCAGTATACAAATGGAAACCTTCCTGCACCACATTCAAGTTATAAAGCTCTCTCTTTCCATTCTCCCTCTCTCTCTGATTCATACCCTGCATTCCTGCATCCTGTACATTTCCTGCCTGTCAGTGCGTCTCATATTCTGTACGGCTGGAGTATTTTTGCAGCTTTATGGTTGCTGCAGCTAAAGGCCAGCAACAGCTGAATCTGGCATTGAGAATGGCCATGTCGTAATAACATAGGTATTCCTCATTCTTGCACTGTCACGAAATGAAACACAGATGCTTTGGAAGCTGTTACACAAATTTCATTATCGCTCTCACTCTCTGTACTGTTTTGGATGTTTGTTTGTACGTTTATCTGTATTTATGTTGCTACTTGATCAAAACATGACAAAATATACGACTGTATTTTATGCAGGAAGATCGTTAATGCTCACTTAGTGTTGCAGGAAATGCGTCATGTGAGTTTTGACAGCCCAAAAACATCTCTCCTTTTCCGTATGGATTTTACAGAGTAAAAAGAAATTTGAACGGGAATGCAAAGAGGCCGAAAAATCACAGCTCATCTACGAAAGGCTAGACAATGATATCAACGCCACAAAGTCAGAGGTGGAAAAGGTAGTTTGTGTGATCCTGATATACTCTACATCAGTGTTTCCCAACCAGGGTGCCGTCTGTCGAGAGCAGGGGTGCCGTGTAAAAAATCCTTTTTTAATATTTTTAAATTGCTAAAATGTTCAAAAAAAGCAGCTATTATATAATATCCATTTCTGATGTCGCCAATAATTAGAGATGCACTGAAACTCCGGCTGCCGAAAATGAGTTCACCGCTCAGGATTCACTTTCACGTGGTGTGATGCTCTGCGTATTATCCCGCTCTATGCGTGTGTGTGCTCCGCTCAGTCGCTCACGGCCCATGTGAGTGCTCCACTCATATACCGTTCATGCTCATCGGAACAGCAAAGTCCACTCAAAAATCGAGCTGACAGGAAACATCTATGTAGTACAGTATTGTTTCTGTTTGCAATAGCCCTACTGTGCTGTAACAAGGTGTGGTAAATGGGCAACTCTGGTAATGCTGCCCTCTCATTCATTGATCTGCTAACCGTTATGCTCACGTGTCCTCTGATAATAATAGCTTTCTAGGATTAAACATTATTTGGATAATTGGTAAAAAAAAAAATCTCTTTAAAAATCTTCAACGTGGCCATCCCTCAGATATTCAAGGTGATGATATCCCTGATTTGTAGTTTCTGATATTTCAATTACATTTTTTTAGTAAGTTTTTAAAGGCTAAGCTTTTAAAGACTATACTCACTGAATAAATTGTTGATAAACTTACACTTCAAAGAGAAAGGAAAATTGAAATCTCATCATATGACCCCTTTAATGTTTTTCTTTTCTTTTAATCTTTCTATTTAGTTCAGTTTTAATAATTTTAGTATTTAAACTTATCTAATTCCCATTAGTTGACAGGGCAACATTTCTTCAAGTTAAATTTATCATCTAATATTTATATTTTATTTCCGCTTTATTTCAATTAACAAACAATTTTTAGTAGTTTCAGTTAACAATAACACTGTAATAAATTGCATTTGGTTTGTGACTGCTCACAGAAACGATCTCATAAATCAAACGACTAGTGTAGTTTTGTGTATGTAGTTGAACCACTGTGTCTGTGTGCTTGTAGAATCTGCAAGACATGGATGAACGGCGGACGGTCAAGCTTGGGGAGATGTACCGGAGTTTTGCTGAGGTGGAACGAAGAGTCATTCCCATTATCTCAAAATGCTTGGAGGGCATGGTTACTGCCGCTAAAAATGTGGACGAGCGTAGGGTAAGTACTGAAATGCTATTAAAATATTTAAGGGCCCTAAAAAAAAGAATTGCATATGGTAAAAAATCTAGTTAAATTAAATATTAACAATATATACTGCTATTCAAAAACAAAATATTAAAATATATTAAAATAGAAAACAGTTATTTAAAATTTTAATTATATTTCCGATTATTACTAATTTTACTGTATTTTTGATCAAATAAATGCAGGCTTGGTGAGCATAAGAGACTTCTTTTAAAAACATTTTAAAAGATCTTACAGAACTTCTTTGATATATATTTATGTTGCTTGCAAAAAAACTAGGTGTAGTTATGACATCTAACATGCTTTGATAACCAGCCTTCATCCATTTGTTGCCTCAAGTAACTTATTACACTCCATTATGAATTTAAGGAAATATACCATACTTCTCCCTGAGGTCATTTTGTACCTGTGATCTCCATGGGAGCTGCGGTCCACTTCTTGATAGAAAAAAGGGGTTATCAGAGACGGCGAGTGGGTGGGAGGAAGTGAGGGAGTGGATGATTGAGAGCCAGGGAGGATGAGAGAAACATAAGTTGCTCATTTTCTTAATGCTGTTGCCAACGCTGATTCTTATGAAAAGGTCGCTTGTGGCGCCGTAACCACTGATTACAATTTTATCTTGCCCTGTTTTAGTCTTCCTCTCTCTTTCTGTCCTGTTCTTGTATAAACACTACTGTTAAAAGATTTAGTGTTGGTTAAATTATTATTATTTTTATGATTTAGAAAATTCTCTTATGCGCAACAAGGCTAACTACAGTAAAAAATAGTAATATTGTGAAATTTTGCTATTTAACATAATAGTTTTCTAATTTAATATATTTTAAAATGTAGTTTATTCCTGTGATGACAAAGCTGAATTTTCAGCAGCCATTACTCCAGTCTTAAGTGTCACATGATCCTTCAGAAATAATTATAATATGCTTAGTATTTTTGTGAAAACAATATTTTTTTCCAGGATTCTTTATTGAATAAAGAGTTCAAAAAGTGCATTTATTTGAAACATAAATCTTTTGTAACATTATAAATGTCTTAACTGTCACCTTTGATCAATTTAATGCCTCCTTTTTGGAAAAAAATCTTATCGAGCCCGAACTTTGAAAGGTTGATATAGGACTTTTAAGAATTGCTTTGACTTTGGAGTCAGACAGTTCTACGCAAAAAGCAGGACTTCAGCTCTATATGAAGAAACTAAAAATAACTTTCAGTGAAGTCTAAGCCTTCTTAAATACAGGTGCCCAATCCTTCGTCCCACTAGCCAATTTTTTTTTAGCCAGTTTTCCATGGTAAGTTATGTTTTAAAGAGGATCCCCCTTATTCTTGATCAGCTATGTGTGCAGCCTCAGATGTGTTAATATCCTCTGCAACTCTATGCTGAGTTAATAGCCCTACTGATCTTCCGACAAGATCTCAGTGCTCATAACACACACATTTAGCAGCTCCTAACTAGGTTAGGATACCCCTCCAGGTCTCTTAAATAATTTAGGATTTAAAAGCAACTAATTTATGCACAACTCTTTCTTTATACCAGGAATAATGCTGCGTTCACATTTTGGCGAATTACTGTAATTTCAAGATGGCAGCTCGAAGATTCTGCTTGGAGCAGTTCACATCCTCATACTCGGAAATTATTTGTTTCTTTGGTAACACCCATAGCACCATGCCTCCCTTGTTTTTCCTCTCTTCTCCTCGCTTTCCTGAATTCATTGGTGGATACTTGCCCTGCCCAGCGACAAACCAATCAGGTCTGATTATGACCTGCTTCTGTTTATGGTTTTATTTATGAGCTCGCTTACGTTGTTTTGGGATTTCCTAATGCCCTCTGTTCGAATGCTGAGGCCAAGAGAGGCTCGTAGAGGCTGTTAAATGGGTGACACGAAGCCAGATCTCTTTGTAATGGTACCACACCCTTGACAAACACAGTTGTCCCAGACCAGCTAACCATCCTGCCTCGTGCCTCATTTCACCAACACTATAGTACTCACTGTTCCTTCCTTCGCATAACATTAGGTAGATACATAGATTCTTCCATGGTAAAGGGTTAGTTCACCCAAAAATGAAAATTAGGCTGTGTTTTACTCACTTCATGCACTGCTGACTTCAATGATAGAGCTTGGAATAGCCAGGACAATTTTTAATATAACTCCAACTGGATTCGTCTGAAAGAAGAAAGTCATATACACCTAGGATGCCTCGGGTGTGAGTAAAACACAGACTCATTTTAATTTTTGGGTGAACTAACCCTTCAAGGTCTCTCTTTTTTTCTCCCAAGATTTGCATTGTTGCAATGTCTTTTCCCTCCATGCAGTATATTACTGCCACTGATGGTGTGACATAGTGATATGGGCTGGTGGTAAGCATAAGGTTGCTAGTTCAGTCTTTGAAAGGAATGAGCTTATGCTTATAGTACTGTTAAACTGAAAGTGTCAAGTGTTTGATGTTCAAGAGTGCAAATAAATAAAGGTGTGGTACCAATGTGCTCAAGAAACATTTCTGATTAACAGTTTTGAAAACAGATGTGTGCGGTTTAATATTTTGGTGGAAACATTTTGTGATAATTTTTAAGGATTATTTGATGTATAGAACATTTAAAAGAATAGCATTTATTTGAAATAGAAACCTTTTCTAACAACATAGGTGTCCCCATCTTTTTAAATAATTTTAATGTATTGTTGCTGAAGAAAGAACACTCCAAACGTCTGAATTGTAGTATATGATTCTTGCACTTGGCTCTACATAAAGGTTATGCATATTGTTGCTGTCCCACAGGATTCTGGGGTTGTAGTGGAGTCATTCAAGTCAGGGTTTGAACCCCCGGGTGATTTCCCCTTTGAGGACTTCAGTCAGAACATCCAGCGAACAGGATCAGATGGCACCATTGGGACCCCCAAAACGGAAGGAGGCAAACCGGACCCTAAACACGCTGTTGGCAGGACCAAAAACAAACTCTGGCTTTTTGGGAAGAAACCGAAGGTGAGTTTCACAAACTCTTTTCATTGCTAAGCAACTTTCTGTTACATTTTAAGGCTCATTTGCTCAGAATAGGTGATGAATTAAATGTCTGCATGATGTCCAGGCTCTCTGCTTTGGCTTGTGTGAACAGTAAAGGATTATATGGCTAGGTAAAACTTTAACTTCTGCTTTCAAACCTATGCTGTCACTAACTACAAACTTCCTGACCTTTTCATGTCTTTTTTAACAACATGACTTCACGTTTTTCCTTCCCTTGAAAGTAGTTCTTGTTTTTAAAAACCCTTAATTTGAATGATGTAATGAAAGTTAAAACTTGCTTCTAAGCAACATTTAACAAGCTAGACGTCGTTCATTTAGGCATTTAACTAGCTAGATGAGCGATTATAGTTTTGCATGTTCATTTGTTTGTGTTTGGTTAGTAGTTCACCTTAAATCTTTATTGTCCCAGCTTCCCCCATCCATCCCTCCCCCTTCCCTCCCGAGTTTTCCCTCTGGCCATTTCCAGCCTCCTAAATTTTCTACAGAGCGGATAGCTAACCATCTATCCGAAATGAGAAATGCAAAATCTAAGATCCCATCCTTCCGAGCTGTGAAAAGAGGGGTAAGAGTCGGCCCGGATCTGGCGTGTGTGGGTTTGCAATGATAATGACGTTAGTGCTTATGCTTGGGCCGGTTTCTCTCACCCAAGGTTTAGCTAATTCCTGCACGCGAGGAAAGTGTGAATCACAATTATTTTTGAGTGAAGGAATAATGCTTTATCTGGGTCCAAAGAGCTGTGCCCCTAATTTTAGCTCTGGGGTTTGATTGTTGCATAAAGCAGCAGAACATGGTGGAGGGTGTGTTGGGTGGGTGTTTTTTTTTTTGTCTTGATTTTTTTTTTTTTATGCACAGCTTAGTATTTTTTTTCTACTTGTGTTCACACTGACTGGCTGGGTACAAAATATCGATATCTCGATAATAATCGATTCTCATTTTAAGGAACGATATAGATTCCTAAATCCCAAGAATCAATTATTCTAGCCTGTTTTCAGTTAATGGACGGAACATTGAAGGGTACTTCCCATCCAATAAATCGCAATAAGCATTGTGCATTGGTAAGGTAAGTTAAAAGAAAGAGTACAACTTTACAATCCGTATCCTGTCTCATGTAATGTCATCATGCTCAATCTGTGTTTATAATATAACGGCTTGTAAACAATGTCACTTAAAGGGTTAGTTTACCCAAAAATGAAAATTAGCCCACAAATTATTCACCCCTCAAGTCATCCTAGGTGTATATGACTTTCTTCTTTCAGACGAATCCAGTCGGAGTAATATTAAAAATTGTCTTTGATCTTTCAAGCTGTTTAATGCCACTCAGCGGGTGTTGCACGCATCAGTCCAAAAGAAGTTAAATAGAAAGCGCCCATCCATAAACAAAAAGTGTCTCACACGGCTCCGGGGGGTGAACAAAGGCCTCCTGTAGCGAATAGATGCTTTTTTGTAAGAAAAAAATCCATATTCAAAACGTAATAATCACTTTAATGTAGCTTGCGCCAACAGTCCTACACAGAAGCAGCTCCGGGCGGATGACTTATGAGTGGCATTAAACAGCTTGAAAGATCAAACACAATTTTTAATATAGCTCCGACTGGATTCGTCTGAAAGAAGAAAGTCATATACACCTAGGATGACTTGAGGGTGAGTAATTTGTGGGCTAATTTTCATTTTTGGGTGAACTAACCCTTTAACGTCACATTTACCTCTGAAAAAAAAACCATTCTGTTACCATAAACTCATTAGTCAGATAGAAAAATAAACTGTATAAACCTTCAATATTATAGTAATGTTGTACCAACTGACTCTCATGTATATTTTACAACATTAGTTGAGATTTTTTTTTTCCTTGAGAAAATTTGGCATGTACTGTACCTGATATATATCCAAAATAATCAATATTGAATCGAATCGCAAGCTTGTGAATGAGAATCGAATTGAATTGTGAAATTTGTGTCAAAACCCAGCCCTACACTGACAGTAATTTTAGTCACACAAGTTGCATTGCCTGCACTCTCATTGGTAGATGCTGCAATTTTGCATTGACATGATTGATGTTGCTTGTTTCTCTCATTGAAAATTGCAGTAACTTGCCGTTACTTTAACACTATAAATCGCCGTAATTGTGAACGTCTCTCAAAATAGACTTGAGGATGGGAACACAGAATAAATTTACAAACATGAGAGGATTGTCTAATGGATATATACATTGAGTTTAGTCTGGGAGACTCCGTGTTTTGAATAATTCTCCTTTGAAGTTCTTTTAAATACAGAACAAAGCTTTTTGGATAAATACCAAACCAATTTTGTTTACCAGAAATGTTTAACATCCAATTGTGAATCTTTTTATAGAAAAGTGTCCATCAAAGTCATTTTAATTATCTTCAAAGAGTTCCAGTCTGACCTTTTCTAAACAAAAGAGCAAACGATGACTCTTCAAATATTGTTTTTTGCGAAGGTTTAAAGGGGTCATATGATGTTGCTAAAAAGAACATTATTTTGTGTATTTGGTGTAATGAAATGTGTTTATGTGGTTTAAGGTTCAAAAAACACATTATTTTCCACATACTGTACATTATTGTTTCTCCTCTATGCCCCGCCTTTCTGAAA
>NW_015646356.1:720232-738033 GCF_001515625.1 Sinocyclocheilus rhinocerous | reverse complement strand
GGGGGTGTGTTAGAACGAGCCGTTTTAGGTAGGCGTGATTGACTCTTAACTTTTATAAAGAATATCTCTTTGGATTTGAGACTTTAGTCTTTGCAACTTTACAGATCTTCTTTGTGCACCAAGAGCTTGTAACACTCCAAAGAGAAAGGAAAAATTGAAATCGCATCATATGGCCCCTTTAATATTTGTGAATGGCTCTTTTAACTGGAAACAGCTATTCTGAAATTTCACAAGCACCATCTTTGTTTTCTCAAGATTTTCTTGGTGTATATAGCCAAGAATCATTGTGCAACAAACCTGCTGAATATTTGCAAATTCCAATTAAAATAGAAGCATATTGGATTGCTGTCATTATTTAAAACATTTGTTCTAGTGTTGACTAACACACTGCCAACGGATTACCTTTTCCTAGTAGTTCAGATGAACTGATCCGAAAACCACATCAGGGCCTACTTCTGTAAAACCAAATGCCACGATATCACCTGTTGTTCTTTTTGCTTCTACTTTATAACCAAGCTAAAACACAAATTTTGAAACCAAGATCAGATTGTTGTAAGGTTTCAGGCTGGTTCAGGTTTTTCACCACTGACCAGACTTCCAAAATGCCTTCCTTGCGATATTAACCATGCTTTACTCACAAGAACTGAGCTAAAGCTATGATATGATGGTGCCATTCTGTGTAAACATGATTAAAATCATCAGCAAAATGCATTAGATTGACTGATGTTTATAAGCGATTTGTCTTTGTTCTTTTTGAAATGGCGTGACGTAACCATAACCTCTCAGTGGTCTTTAAAGCTGGTAAGTGATGTGTGTTTTTGACTGCTGTTGTATAGATATGAGGTTTAAGAATAGACTTTGTGTTTAGTTCTAGGACACTATGACTGCAATAAAACCCTCTCTTTCCTCATGTCGTACCGCTTAAAGATGTATTTCTTATAGTGTGGCTAAATGTTTATAAATAAAGAGGAATTGCAAAATTAGAATGTATGCAAACAAATGGGCCTATTAAAACCCTAGGAAGGACATCTCTCTTAAGAATGGCTGTTTATACCATGTGCTCTGCGACCGTCTTCGACTGCGACTGGATGCTTGTCAGTGTTTCTTTGCCTCAAACCAATAACCTGTATTTGTACAGGCACCAACACTAGAGGACCTCAGCCACCTTCCTCCTGAACAGAGACGCAAAAAACTTCAACAGAGGATCGATGAGCTGAATAAAGAACTACAGAAAGAAATGGACCAAAGGTAGACCGTGGAGAGTGCTACTCAGTCTTTTTGTTTGTTTGTTTCTATAAATTCTCCGTCTAGCATTGTTTCCTGAATTAAAAAATGCGAGTAGCCCTTTTTTTTTTTTGCTGAGAAAAACATCTTTCTATTGGCTAAACTTCCTATTGGCATAAAAACCTGAATTTATTATTTTTTTATTATTATTATTATTTTTTTTATTTTTTACTAATAATCATATCCATTTATATTAATTTATTATTAATTTATTTATTTTAATTATTTGTGTTGATACTTTTTTCCTTCGTTTTTTGTCTCCCCTGTGTTTGCAGCCATGCATGCTCACAGCTTAAACACTTAAAAACCTATTAAATAGCTAGAGGATAGTATCTCAATATCATAATTGTCTTTGTCGCAGAGATGCTCTTAACAAAATGAAGGATGTTTATGAGAAGAATCCTCAGATGGGAGATCCTGGAAGTCTCCAGCCCAAGATTTCAGAGACCATATGCAACATGGAGAAACTCCGCTCCGAGATCCATAAAAATGAGGTAACCTTCCCAGAGGATCAGCTTATTGTTGCAGTCTTATAAGGAAGCACAGCCTCCGAATGTACATCTAGATAAATTTGACATAAAACAGCTGATCTGTGTGTCAGCACCATCTAGTGGAGGAATGGATATAATGCGAATTCTGCATCAAGTTTCTCATAATAAGCCTTTGAATTTAACAGATGTTCATTGGTAGTACAAAATATTTGGACCTGTTATCACTCTTCACCTCTGTCTCTCCATCTCAGAGTTGGCTAGCAGAGGTTGAAGGAAAGCACGGATCCCGTAGTGAGCGACGTCCCAGTGCAGATGTGAACCATCATGCACCCCACGGCAGAGAGAGGTCTGCACTTCCTGATTACGTTTATCTACATTCTCAAGATAGACAGACTAATAATATGTCTATATGTCTATGTATACAGCCGTCTCTTTTATGAGTGCCTGAACTGTTTGTAAATCCATGAGTAGAGGAGCTGTTGAGCTTTTCTTGCTGTTCTGCAAGATTTTTGTAGATATAAATGAGTAGAAAGGCACAGCAGTGGGATTCAAATAGTCATGTAGTTGGAATACCAATCATAAATCATTCAATGCTAGGGCAGATTGACTAAAATTTAATATCAGCTGTTTTCAACATTGATAATAATAATAAATGTTTCTCAAGGCACCAAATCGTCATATTAGAATGATTTCTGAAGGATCATGTGACACTGAAGACTGGAGTAATGATGCTGAAAATTCAGCTTCACCATCACAGGAATATTTAATATATTTAAAACTATATTGCAATATAAAACTGCTATTTCAATTTGTAATATTTCACAATATTACTGTTTTACTGTATTTTTGCTCAAATAAATGTATGAGTGTAAGCATAAGATGTTAAGAGATTTCTTTTTAAGACATTAAACATATTTAGAATAGTAGTGCACTTACTTGCAAATGTACTTAATCTCATTACATTTTCTTTTTATTTGGGTCTTGATGTGCGTAAACCAAAAGAAATGACAAAGATACATGAATCACTAAACATGTGATATCAGTGGAACTGTAGTGGTTGTCATATGTAACGACTGTGCACTCCAGTCCTATTCAAGTGCTTTGCGCCTCCACATTTCACACCGAACATAAAGGTGCTTTGACGCTCTTCTTCTCTCTTTCAGCCCTGAAGGCAGTTACACAGATGATCACAGTCAGGAGCATCGGTCTCCACCGCAGCCAGACCCACATGAATTTGACGACGAGTTTGACGATGACGATCCTCTCCCTGCTATTGGCCACTGCAAAGCTCTCTACTCTTTTGATGGTACAAAAACACCTTGCATTAAATGTTTCTTGTTTACAACTTTGCACATAGTTTCTGTGTTCATCTATGTGGCTTAAATTCTTGTTAAAGTATTAAAAATGTGTTTGTTCCTTAGGCTCTAACGAAGGCACGTTGGTAATGAACGAGAACGAGGTGCTCTACGTCATAGAGATAGATAAAGGTGACGGATGGACGAGGGTTCGGAAACAAGGCGGAGAGGAGGGCTACATCCCCACGTCCTATGTGGAGATCACACTGGAGAAAAACAGCAAAGGTGCGGTCACCTACATATGACATCACCCACGGCAGCACCGCCTAGTCATGACATCACACATGGGGGAGCGTGTGTCAGATTTACCGTGACTCATCAAGTGCAGCTCGGCTGACTGCCATATGCCTTTGTTCACCATGTGAGCTCAAGGACAAACACACACAGACACACTGGCTAAAGTGACTATTTCCTCTGCACTGTGACTTTGCTGCAGCAGATTCAACTGTAGAGATTTGTATAGCTTTTATTCCATTTTTAATTAGTGCTTAATGCATGGTTTTTAATCAGTTTTATATCGTCGGAGCAAATCTGAACAAAATGCATCAGCTCCTTTTCAAATGTCTGTTTGTCTGAGTGGTAATTTGCTCATAATAATGAGAAAAACTGTCACACTTCAATCATGAGCTCTTATGTTTTTATGCATGTTGTAACTAAAGTACGCTCTACTTGGAGCATCTTCTCATTGTTTCTACAGTCCGATCACAGTATGTACTTCTGAACTTTCAGTTCATGCAGTTCTTCCAGCTTTCTCCAAAGTGTTATTTCCTTGCTGCTAAATTGTCCTCATTGCAGCACCAAACCTGATTCACTTCAACTTTTCCTGCGAGTGCTACTCTTCTGTTTAAATTTGTAGTGGCACAAGTTCCTTTTTAATGTGTGCCCTGAAATTGAAAGCATATAATAAATATGATCCAAGATCGACTTGGGCTGGCTCACTAGCGCCCTCTATCTTTTTCCTCTGTCGCTGATCGATCTTTGTTGTCGGTGGACCTGTCAATGACTCTGTCCTCTCTTTTCTCTGTGGCTACAGGTTCCTGATTGGATGAGTGGGGTTCTGTGGTGTTTGGTGGACGGGACTCACTGCTGTGGGTCTGTTAGTGGGGCGGTGGGGCGAATTTAAGACCGAGATTGTGTTGGGGCAGGTTGCATGTTTGCATGCTGTTTGTGTCATGGCCATTAACATCATTGCATTGCAGCAGACATTCCAGGGAATATCTGGGAGGGATTGGGAGAACGGGGAAAGATGCTCTCGAGCAATAATGGAGAAGCCAAAAAGAGTCGTTGCCTGGCACTAACATATTCAGCGGAATGTGTGTCTGTCTGTACCGTCATCTCATGTTCATCATAACATGCACCTGCATGATCCAGCAGCCTTTCATTCCTCATTCCGTTCTGACCAATTGACCCCTTATTAGGATTTAACCACTTTTTATCCAAACCACTTTTTTAGTGTCTGTTTCCATTGACTTTTCTCTTCCACATTGATGCATTCCATGTTAACCATGAGTCTCAAAAGCATGACCAATCAGAGTAGAGGAAGCATGGTGCTTCGGTAGCCAATGCGACAGTCCCCACAGCAACATCCACCCACTAGCCCTGCCCCCTTTTGCCATAGTTTGGAGGCTGGAAGGAGCCAGCAGGAGGACCCAACACCATATAAAACAAGCAGAGAACCGCCAGCGAGGACCTCTGAACACCAACCATCATCTCTGCCTTCATTACAGGCCTCTGTGTGGAAACGGGTCTATCTGACCCTCGGTGCCCCAAAAAACTGCTTGTTCTTGGGCTGCCAGCTCTCTGCTGTGCTTTCTTCATTTCTCGTCCAGCTCCTGATGTCACATGTGCTAAAAGAACATGCTCACTGCCTCCAAACAAGGGACCACACGTCTCCAGAATCCGATCTCAAGTGCGTGTATTTGTGAATGTGATTCTTACATATAAAACTGTGTATGCATATGGATGCATATGTATATACCTAGTTAGTTTTTATTATTAAACTGTACTATGTATTAACATCTTTATTTCAGAATGAATGTTTTTATCGGGATTTTTTTAAAGGTTTTTTTTTTGTAACCGAGCGAGTGACTTTCAGGCTTTGCTTTTAAGAACCGTGCCGTAATCGCTTTGTAACCAGTTCTTCTTCCTGTCTGAACTCTGTTCTCAATAGGACCCTGGTCTTAACCGATGCACTTTTTACCCCGTTGCATTTGAATTGAAATTTTAGGGAGTGAATGATGTCGGATATGAATGCTTCCTTTTGTGTGAATGTGTTGTACAGTAAGACAACGTTGACCACTATATACTGGGGTTTGTGTTGGAGCAAGAGCAACTGAGAAATAAATACCTATGTCTGTTTGTCTCGTTCATCCTGCCTTTTATTTCTTCAGTCTGTGTTTAGCCTGATGTATTTTGTGATTTATTTCATCACTATTGCTTGTTTTTTCAGCAGCCAAGGATTCTAACCTGAAAGTGTGTATTTGCAGTGCATCATGTGCTGTTATAGATAATAGTTTTGTCAATAACACACACACACACCCACACGCACTACTGTTCAAAAGTTTGGGCTCAGTAAGATTTTTTTTAAATGTTTTTAACCAGATATCTAATATTTTAGGCTCACCAAGGCTGATCCAAAATGCAGTAAAAATAGTAAAATATAATTACAAAGTAGAAGAACTGTTTTGTATTTTAATATATTTTAAAATGTAATGTATTCCAGTAATGGCAAAGCTGAATTTTCAGCAGGTATTACTCCATTCTTCAGTGTCACATGATCCTTCAGAAATCATTCTGATATTTTTATTTGGTGCTCAAGAAACATTTCTTATTATAAATGTTAAAAACATTGTGCTGCTTTATATTTGAGTGGAAATCATGATGCATTCTTTGATTAATAGAAAGAACAGCATTTACTTAAAATAGAAATCTTTAAATTAAAAAAGAATTATGCTATTTTTAATCAATTTAACACAAGCTTGCTGAATAAAAAAAAAACATACTGATCCTCCTTATACAGTATATATTACACATGAGGAAAAATCGTGTGTAACAATTAAAAAGCTTTATTAGATATTTATTCAATATTTTCAGAATATTTCATTTATGGGTGACTATTTACAGGTCAATAATACTTAATACAATATATTACACAAACTAGCCTTCACATGCTTACACTAGTGATGATTATGTACATCTTTTTCCATGTGGGATTTTTAAACATATCAACACTGCTTTGACCAATAGGCTTCATGATATTTCTAAGTGTACAAACTTTACTACCTCGTGTTCCTTCATAGAGCTGCAAATTTGTCTTGAAGGTGTAGTCCATAATCTCAGTCGTCTCTTATCCATAACGTCATGTGTCATATGATTGAGCACATCCATACACCTCTCATGAAGCGTTCTCTCTGCCTCCAACGTTATATGTATTTCATAGGGTGGATGATATATTGGAAATTAGAAATATTCTATGTACTGGTACCTGCTCATTTCATAAGTGTGGAGCACAGCACGCCTCTGGAAGATGCATATGGAACAAATTAGCTCTCCACAGACAAGTGCCATTTCTGCTCATGAATGGCTTTTAACTTGCAATCTGCATGTGATCTATTGAAGCTCACATTTTGGTAGAGAATGTCCTTTTTCAGATGCAGATGACCTTTGACCTGACTCCACAGAGAGGTTCAGAGAGTCTAATATGTATATAAAGTGTCTGGTTTTTCAGAGTTCTGTGTGTTTGACTGGAGGCTCCAGTTTTCTGGACAGGGCCGTAAGGATGAGTTTGAATTTGTCGTATCGCTCTGTCTGGTCCACGGCCGCCCCCCTGCTGCCCCAGAGCAGACGCAACTGGAAATCAGTCCTCAAGATCTCCAGCATGTCATCATTAGCTTGGAATCCTGGAGAGAGAGTAAAGTTTCATTAAAGAATACTTTTTGGTAACACTTTACAGTAAGTTTCAATTTATTGTCATTAACAGTGTTGGGGAAAGTTACTTTTAAAAGTAATGCATTACAATATTGCGTTACTCCATAAAAAAGTAACTAATTACGTTACTTAGTTACTTTTTATGGAAAGTAATGCGTTACTTTACTAGTTACTTGAAAAAAAGTAATCTGATTACGTAACTCGCGTTACTTGTAATGCGTTACCCCCAACACTGGTCATTAATGCAATGGATATCAGGAAATAAAAATGAACAATTTTTACAGCATTTATTATTTAGGGTACTGTTAATGATTACTATTGTTCATTGTTAATTTGTTTTTACTTTAGCTAATGTTAAATTACACTACGTTAAAAACATTAGTACTTTATTTCAATATCTCAATATTAGTTTGTTCTTTCTTGATTATCTTGTAAAAATTTAATTATTTTATAATGAACCAGTTGGTAATTATATTGATTTAAGTCTCAGAAACCTTAAGTACATATCACTTCTTTAGTAGTTGCTTCATTGTGAGTCAGACATGACTAAAGTAATAACTTTTTCAGTAGACGAATCATATTAATTTAGTAACTGTTCTAAAGGATTTCTTAAACAGTTTGAGTCTTTTTTGAGAGATTCTTTTTAAGAACTAGCTCATAAGAGTCTAAGATTCGTGAATCAGACTACACTTGTCATGCTGTGTGCTTGTTTTGGTACCCAAACCTTTTAACTTCTTGAGGCAACCCATGATTTAAATGCAAATTTTCTTCTGGATTTTACGACTATGGCCTGAACGGCATTATTCCAAATCAGTTTCAATCCAATGGCGTATGAACATTCTATTACATAAATGTTTTTGGCTCACCAGTTCCCTCAAGTTAAAGCACTATTTTATTCCTGAAATGACTGCCTTGTCGTACCTTGGAGGATCCGTTGTGCATTGCAGGTGTATGTGTCCGCATTGCGTGCAATGGCACGAGCTCCTTCCAGGTGCCGGAACATGATTTCACAGCCCTGGTCATTGTTCTCCCAGACGTCCATACCTTCAAAGGTGACCACAGGCCTCTCCATCAAGGTGAGCAGCGGCATTAGCAGCGGAACACTGGCATTGCTCAGTGGGATTTCAGCTAGAAAGACGAGAACCAGAACTTCACTAAAGGTGGCCTATGGAGGGCATTTAATGTGTTTTATTGTAAGAAACTCACCACTTCCTTCATAGAGTCCTTTGTAGAATGGTTTCAAAGATTTCTCATAAATAATGGCAGTCTGCGTGTATTTTCTTCGCAAGCTAGTCCACGTATGATCCAGTCTGGTAATCTGTCCATACAAGAAAGATCACACAGATTAAAGCCTGTTTCTGTTGACCACACACTAAGGGAGGAAAAGTCTCAAGCGCAAGTGGTAGCTAGAAGGAGCTGTTGGGTACCTGAGGCATGTCCAGTGCTTTCATTATGGAGGAAAAGGCATAAAGATCTCCCATGGAGTCTTTCAGCTCCAGAGCTACCAGAATGATCCGGTTTAGGGTGGCTGCTCTCTCCTCCAGACTTCCTGTACACCCCAGGATATCCACAGCAACTCCAATCGCCATAGTGTTATGCCTGTTTAAGAAGAACCAGCCATGCATGTTAAATGTGTGGCCTACATGACATTAGATACTGCAACAACAAAAAACTCAGTTTCGTGAGTTTATCATATGCAAGAGTTAATATTCTCTGAGAGAGTTGTCCGCCCTTATGAGTCATCAAAAATCTGCTTAATACATCACATGCTGACAGCATCTGTTTACCTTTCCATGAGGTCCTGCCGCAGCTGTCTCCCATGAGGAAGGGTCACCAGCTCCAGCCCAGAGGTCACACCCATTTGACCTTTCACCTCCTCAGAAACATTTAATATCCTAGCAACCTGTAGCATGTACACAAAGCGTTTGCATCAAAGGAATTAACATCCAGAATAGAAAAGTATTGCACAGAAGCTAAGCTAAATTTGGGCTGTGGATGGGTCGACTGTTTTTGTCCATAATATTGGTCCTATGACTCACGTAATCAGCCAGCTTCAAATTTAATTCCCATATACACAGACAAACAACCTGGAGCCGCTTTCAAAAGCAGAAAGACATGTGGAGAAGTGGATAGTCACATGTATAAGAGACTTTCTGGGTCATTTTTAATTGGATTCATCTATATTTAGCCCCTGCTGTGTGGCACAACTGTGGTCTTGTCCTCTGGTTGGCTGGAAGAACCAGTCTCCAACCTGAAGAATAGGCTGACTCACATAATGAGCCTGTAATTACAGACATGTTGGTCATGATTGTATTCAGTAAGTGGGTGTGGATGGCTGTCCCTAATTCTGTGTTCATCTGTCTTGATTTTCTCCTTTGTTGTTGAGTGCTTAGTTTGACTTTTTTCCCCCTTAATTTTCCTTCCTATTTTTTTAAATCGAAAGCTATAAGATATACAATCTGTGATGGATAAGCTGTGTATTATCATACTATCTTAAGATTTTCATGATCAATATTAGCTTTTGTATTGTGTGACTGTGCAATTCTGTTAAAATTGGAGTCTGTAATATATACTTTTTTTTTTAGAAATTCACACTTTTATTCAGTGAGGGTGCATTAATTGATCAAAGTGACTAAACAATTATACTGTTTTCATGTAAATTATAATGAACATTCTATTGATTATGTAAATGTATCACATTTTCCACAAATTCACAATTTTTAAATAAAATAGAAGCAGTTGTTTTAAATTGTAATATTTCACTATATTACTGTTTTTACTGTATTTTTTTATATATCAAATTAATCCTTGGTGAGCATTGCAAGAATATACTACTTTTAAAAACTTTTAAAATCTTACAGACTCCAAAGTATACACTTAATTCTTAATTATTATAATTAAGGCTTAAAATTGCCTGTTAAATATTGGCATTTAAGCTACATTACCAGTAATAGTTATTTGGAAGGTCCAGTTTAGTTAATCCATTAAGTTTCATGAACTACATTTAACTATAAAGTTGATTTAGCACATTTTTAGCATTTGTAGAGATTTATATTAACGTGTCATCAACCAACATAAATTAACAATGAGTAATGGCATATTTATAAATTAACATGAACCTAGATTAGATGTTGTTCATTGTCAGGTCATGATACCTAATGCATGTTGATAAACTGAAAAGAATAAATATTAATTCACCAAAGTTTGATTTTATGTTGACTTCAAAGGCTCATAATTAATATTACCTGACAGTCTGCTTGCAGGATGTGTTTGGCGATGGTCTTTGGATCCTGACTGACGAGCAGCTCTTTGGCTTTCTTAAGCACTGTCATCTCCAGTGGCTTGTTCTCCACTGGTAGAAGCCGGAAGCTGATGTCACCAGGTCTGAACGCTGACTCGGTTTCAAACGCGGGTCTTTTGAAACCTTTCTTGCAGTCCTGTTCTTTATCCACATCCTCCTCGTTGTCTTCCCAGCTGTCGTTGTCTAGGGCCTCGATGGCATTATGATAGGAGCTGCGGTCAAGTTTTACGCTACTATCACATCTCCTTAACTCCTCCTCAGTCTTTAGCCTCTCCACATAGCCATTAGCTTGTGAGCTAGTCATCCTTACCCAGTCAGCAGGGCTGCATGGACTCAGTTCACAGTAGCTTAGTTCTGGACTCGATGGGCTGCCCGACTGCTGCTGTTGCTGGGATGAAGGTCGCTGTTTGTGGGGCTTTACTGGAGGGACTGGTGGGGAGAGGGTCTTCAGGCCAGGGGTGCAGGATACTCTCATAGAGGGAACCTTGCTGGGTTTAGGGGGTGGTTTGGGACACAGCTGGCTGTCGGATCCACGAATAGCCTCGCCAGGCTGGGTGTCAAAGGCCATTCTGCGTGGCACTGTGGGGCTCAGAGCTGGCTCACTTCCTGTGCGGAAAACTGGGGATTTGGGGCACGGCTGGTGCTCCATATGCTGAACCTGAGCCTGGGGCCTATAGCCTGAAAGCATACAATCAGCTTTTTATTCATTAAAGTAGAAAATATGTTGTAGATGGACATGGTAAAAAGGAAGTTGAATTCAAAGCTGCAAAGTTTTCTTTCTGCATTCTGCACGGTAAAGCAGATTCAGCGCTCTGGATTCTGACATGGACAGCAGAGCTGCGTTTTTCGCATAACCATATTTATTCCACTGACACAGGCATAAATGATCTCTATCCCCACTTTCATTCTTCTCCACAGAGCTTCTTCAACAAAACATTTTATTTTGCATTTCAATCCCACGTCTCATTTCACACATTTAACGTTCAGTAAGCCGAAGTGAATTTCAAAGGCGGAAACGTCAGCTTGACTTTGAGAACCACTTTCTCTTTGGCACAAAGTGAATGTGAGAAAGATGACTGGTTTTCAGGGCTGTCAGACGCGTGTATCGCTGGAGGTTTGGAGGTGTGACGGGGTATCAATGAGGATGAGAGCTGACAGGCACTCACCGATAGGGAGAAAGCTCTCCGACTGATGGGTCTTCAGTGGCCGTCTCCTCTCCTGAACGTGGTTTAGACATGCTGGTTGACTTCCACACTTATCTTTGTTGCTGTGAACGAGAAAGACAGGTCATTTAGTTTGTTCTCTAAAAGTCTTTTGGACTATGACATGAAGGTTACACCACTTTAAACTGAGTTCATTTCAAAGCTGCGTGGCATGAATTTTTAAAAGTACAAATTCAGTGTAATCTCTCAGTTAATGTTAGGCAACCTGCAATTATTTGAATACCATTTCTAAATTGCTAAGTTAATAAGTTATTTTGACACATTGTTTCGAGAAGTTAGACTCCCATGTGCTGAATCTGCACAAATAAGTAAAACTTTCACTTATTTTATGATTACTGATGCTAAAAATCTCTTTATATTATTGTGAAGCTGTCACATTGTGGGACTGAATAATTGAACATATAAGTAGTTCCACATAAATAATACACATTTAATCAATATTCAAAAGTAAAAGTTGCTTTCTTTCTAATTTGCTAGCTTGAAAAATGCCGTATTTACTTCCTCCCGGGGTCCTAATGAGCAAACCTGTCAAGGATTTCCAAAAGATTGCAGTTAACAAATGGGAGTTTGTGAGTTACACCACAAGACCCAATAAGTATTGACAAAATTATATAGGTTTTACTGTATAAGCTTGGGGATAATATGCAAATTCTTGACTAGTCACTTTTCAAAGTAGACCCCAATTATATAATGCAAATTTATTTAAATTGTATCACTAGTATTGTTTATTTTGATGCTTCTTTTCTATTTCAGAGTTCAAGATGGACAGTCGAACCACAGATGAATTTCCTTTTACTTCAAATTGCTTAAAAAGATTGAATCATGTGAGCTAAATCTCTGTGATCTAGCCAAGTGTTGAAAATGTGAAAGGAATGAATTATTGGCCTCTCTTTTTAGGGACAGCAAAATTGCATGCATTACAAATTACATGAAAAAAAGGCTAAATACAGATTCTGAAAAAGCCACATTACACAAACCGTTTGAGAACTAGAATCTGTAATTAGTAATTTGTAAATCCTTTAACGGGTAAAATAATTAATCTCTAATTTTCTCAAATATATAATTAAAACGCCTTCCAGAGCATTTTTCTTGCCAATGCATAATGGTGTAAAGTGCCATAGGATAGTCTTTCTCTCACCTGAGGAGATTCCCACGGCTGAGGGTGTGATCCTGGGTGTGTCCGTTCATGATATTCAGACTCAACCGTTTGGAAGTCAGGCTCTTTCTCTCTGAGTATCCCGCCTCTACACGTATAGATCCAACTCCATATTTCTCCTCCAGGCATCTCAGAGGCAGAGCTCTGTTGATTGGCTGAAAGATAATCGCTCCGACAACCTCAGATACCGGCTCACGGTTGCCTACGTAGTATCGCACCAACGCGGGGACGCTGTCAAATCCCTCCTTCTCAAACAGGTACTGAACACGTGAATAGGCCTCGTTCATGGCTACCACGCGTTTGTTGATTTTGAAGTGTTGAGGGGTGTTCTTCCACTGGCAGGTCAGAACGTAGTTTCCCGGGCTGGACAGCGAGTCTCGGATCAGAAAGTCTCCATCTCTCTGAACCAGGTTTTCAGCCACCTTAAATTCAAACATACACACAATTTTTGTTGTTTTTGTAGTCACTGTTTTTTTCTCTTTCATATATATTTTCCTTCCTCCTTCGTTTCAAGAGTATTGCATGTTGGATCTTGGCCTAGATGTTAGTGCACATGAAGTTGTGGTGCTCATGCAGGAGCTCAAACAGTGGAGGAAACATTTTGAAGCTAGTATGGCTTTGTACTAATGATATTCTGTCTGATCAGATTATGTACACATCCTGCAAACATTACCAAACTACTTTTATGACAATGATTCATGGCATGACCTAGATATTACTTTCTTTTGTGGATCGCTAGTGCATTCAACCAGTTTAGAATGATGGACTACCTCTCCAAACTGAATGTTAGGTTTCTGGAAGCTGTTCAGAATATTAATGAGTCAGTATGTAAATCATTCTGGAGATCAGAAAAATCAACCTAGAATAATGGGGGGGGGGGGGGGTATATTTTTATATATTTCCTTATTTGTTTTTAATGTCATATGTTTATTAGTTTATATGAGAAATTAGATTAAAGTAAGTTTATATGTCATTGTTTCATATTACTTCTCACTATGTGCTCATGAAAAGATCAAACACTAATAAATCTGTTAGCATGTGTGTTTGGAGCTGTGGGGCGGCAGTGGCACCAGGAAAAGAGTCATTAAGTGTGATTAGAATCTCTTAAGTGTTTATGATGGTGTGCTAAACAGCTATTCTCAGGCCTTTCTTATAGTATAAAACAGCAGCTAAAAAGCTTAGCTTTTTGTTTATGTCCAAATATGCATAGTTTCACAGGTTGCTGCCTGTCTTGTCATCTGTTATTAATAGTATTCGTCTTTTACCATCTTTTTTCAGTGACAAACAAAACAGATGGGCATTTACAGGAAACACTTTTGAAATAAAGCACAGGTCATTTCACACCACTGGTCATAAAGTGATGCATGTCAAATCGGTAAATGCCTGTCTTTCCTCTTTCCTTGTCTGTAGTTTGTTTGGTTAACTCGAGCCGAGCAGGTCAGACTCGTCCAGCTGAAAGACTCATGGGTAAACACAAGCTGTAGTGCAGCACACATGCTGTCAGGGGTTTTGTAATAATCACAGGGTGTGTAGTGATCCAAGGACCACATCCATCATCCAAGTGGATGCTGCACACTGGTGGTGGTTGAGGAGAGACCCCCACACACACATGATTGTAAAGCGCTTTGGGTGTACAACAATACACAATATAAAAGTGCTATATAAATGCATCATTCATTCATTCAAAAGAATCAGACTCACTGATTCCTTTTAACAGTGCTGATTGTAGAGAATGTATTAACAATCCAGATATGCAATTTAAGGGCACCTTTTTATCCATTGTGATGGCTGTAAGAGTTTGTCTTATTCATGAACCCGATGAACTATATTCTAAGGTCATTCATAAGGTGTGTTGAGCTATGATGAATAAGTTTGTTCTTTCTGACTATATTTGTGGTGTAAGCAGTAGCCGGACTCTGGATGCTGGTAGTTCTGATCATATGATGCCGTTAAATAAATACATCTCAGGTCAAATAGCAGTTATGATTCATCACTGTATTAACCACTCTTGCTCTGTTACAATTGTTGATGGATGAGCTGTCAGTTTCAGGGGCATATCCTGCAAAGGAGCATGGGAAAGAGGAGCCAGGGTACATGGTTTTCATAAGAGCAGATCTGTAGCTGTCAGCACTGTGATGTTTGCCACGATGAGAAACTGTTGATGGCTGTTTCTGAATAAAGCTTGGTGTTAATGAACCATCCAGAATACAGTAGTTAAGCACAGTGAATTGTACTAGAGATATTGTTAGTCTGAGTTTTGCTGTTTGACAAGCATTCAGTCCAGACTCCACATTTAGTGTTTTGTTTCAGTGAAATGTTTTGTTTTCCTTGATCATGGATCAAGTCTGGGTGTGAAAGTGACTTTTCTTGTTCTGGACCGGTTTGATGCCTGTAACCAGTTCAGAACATATTGATCAACCATTACATAGGTTCTTAAATACACCATAGCCCTTGGGCCTTGCGAAGCAAATACTTGCCACTTCTATATGCTTCCCCCCCACTTATTTCTAGCATCTAATCATTAATATGCACTTTCACATAGTCAAGTAAGTAAAATTGCATGTTAAAGGAACATTTTTAGAACACTAGACACTGTATTTATAGGTTATTATTTTGCACAACATGCCTATATGTAATCTAATGTTAGTAAAATATTTGTTATGTTTCATAATTTTTGACCATTGTTTTTGAAGTATTAGGACACTGTAGCCTATGAATCATGATAATACAATAGTATTCTTTGAAGTAACTTGTAGTACCTTGTAAAAACAGATGTAAGTAGAAAAAAAAGTAGATGCATGTGGTATCAGAGAACGGTGATACCGATATCCTACATCATTTTGTCATGATACTTCCATGGTACTTTTTGTACATTTAGCAAGTTAGCCATAAGAACATCTAATGCAAGTCATATCCTCAGTGTTTTTCTTCCCTTAATCAAGTATTATTGGCCAGAGCTCTAACTGAAGCAAACATGGCCACATGTCTTTAATTCATTATCTTTTATACAAAGAAAGTGAATGTTTAAGTGCCAGATACAGGCATGACTTCACTGTCACTCAAGGAGAGAGTGATGCCCAGGAAAGTTGTACCTGTCTAGGGATGGCTCCATGATACCAGGCATGGCTCCTTGGTTCCTCACTGCTCAGTTTCAGTTCTTCTTCTAGTTCTCTCCGAAGCTTCTCCGGTGGTCCATCCATGATGTACTTGTCCCTCGAAAACTGCACATAGATGGGCACAGAAGAGTACGTTAGAGCCATGGTGGCCCTAGATAGTATGTTAGTCTTTATGATTGAAGTATGTGTATCAGTCTTTTTAGTCTCTTCTCTTTTTCTATTCCCCTCCCTTCTTTTTGCCCTGTGACTCAGTATCTGACTGGCTGATGGATCCCGTGCTTCCTGTGCTGATAAGTCCCGCCCTCTTCCTGTCTGTCTCCGCCTCTTTAAGCCGCGGGGCAAGCCGTACCTTTACCTGCACGCACGCCCCAGTGCTCTGATTCATCATGGATTTTCTGGTTTGTTGAAAAAATGCGTGTCACCTTAGAGGGTTGTGGATTTCACAATTGAGGAATTTAAGAATAGTTCTTTTCAATAAGCTGCTTAAAAGAAATGCACTCATTAGTCATTTTCTATGAAACATGAGCTTTGATTAGTTTGTACTAATACCATAAATCAAATTTGTAATATACTTGATAAAGCTCAGTTTGTTATCTTCCCCAACTAGGTTGTGTTTCATTCATAGGCTTGCTTTCAGTGTCTCAATAACATAACTCGGTCATGTGAGCAGATTGTCAGTGTAATAGAATTTCAAAACAAATGGCACAAATAGCACTTATAATCTCATGCGTTTCAACATTGATCCCTATACAACAACTGAAATGTAGACAGATTATGCCCTTTTAATTCTCGCAATATCCTCCATGTCTTAACAGCACATGCCATTGTTGTTTATCAACAAAGTAGGAGTTGTAATAATGCTCTTCTGTGGCCAAATTAATCTGGTTATGTTTGGAATGGTATACAGTACTATTGTACTGCACATGTAATATGTTATCAATGATAAAAGCTTTATTAATTAAATATATACGAAATGATTCATTGTTAGTTTGTGAAATGTAATGCATTAATGTTAACATGCTTTTAAAATATTATAATTTGCTTGCTGTATACATATTGCTCAAACAGTATGAAGTACATACCTAGTAAAAGTAGTAGTACAGGGTTTGGGGCAGTGCAGCATGTGAGAGAAATCTGTTATAATCAAAGAATTTTGGGGGAAATGTTTCATGGTTTCTCCAAAAAATATTAAGCAGCACAACTGTTTTCATCACTGATGATAATGTTTCTTGAGCACAAACTCAGCATAAAACTGTTATTTTAAATTGTAATAATATAGTAGTTAACAATATTACTGTTTACTTTTTTTAATCAAATAAATGCATCCTTGGTGAGCATAAGAAGACTTCTTTCAAAAACATGTCAAAATCTTACAGATGCTAAACTTTTCAATCTGTTTTTCTCAATCATAAACCCTCATTTTCCTGAATTTGTGATTTTTATTCATATTTCTATGAGGCTGAGGGCATAAGCACTTTGTGGAGTGCCTAACAACTCTCTTTCTCCTATCATGGATTACTATCATGGTTTATTGCTTTATCGGCCATGAAAGTTTGAACTGCATGCTGTGCTTGTGTTACAACCAGGGCAAAAAAAGAGGCTGTTACATATTTTAGATAGGGGATTTCAAGCATAATCTTGTGTTTCCTTCTTTTTGGTTAAGTGCTTGGAATGCCAGCTATGTGTGGTACCCAACTTCAGAGACCTAAAGTGGTACTTTTGTGCTCTAGCTGGTAGTTGTACGCAGTGGGTACTCAAGCATGGCACTGCAGCATAACCCCAAGCTAAATCTGTGCGTGAGGGGAAAATTCCCAGCAGGACTCCTCGTTTCAACTTTGTAGTTGTGGTCTATTGAGCAATATGTCAAATGAAACCGACATAAGGGCAAAGGTAATTGGAATTGATGAGTGACTGACTGTGTGTGTGTGTGTGTGTGTGTGTGTGTGTG
>NW_015646356.1:696352-719627 GCF_001515625.1 Sinocyclocheilus rhinocerous | reverse complement strand
CTAAAACCGGTGTTTTCAGAAAGCAAGCGCGTTTATCCACAGTGGAGAGAGAGCGCGAGCATATGGTTGCCAGGTTGACAATGATAAGTAGCACATTTAGCAGATATTTCCGTATTGCGCAAGTGTAAAGCTCTGTTTTGGGGATTACGTCTCTTTATATCAGGCAACCCAGTTGTTTTCCTCTGCGGCCAGGTTAAACCTTGTTGTAGCCTATATATGTTCTATTCATTCTTTTTTAGAAACCTCGCACTTTTCTACTCAATTTTAAACGTTGTAAAATTTTAAACAACTTAAGTAGTCCACTACTGCACACGTGCCACAATATCGATACAGGGCCAGCTGTATCGATACTCGTATCGTCAAATCTCTGTGACGATACATCGTCGTATCGATATTTTGAACACAGCACTAGTGTGCACACGCGCTGAGTAGTGGAAACTTCAATTGATACGACACTGTTTGATTTAATTAAGTATGCTGCATCACACACTGGCCACAGAGCCAGTGATGCTGTTGTGTATTTTTATTAACAAGTCCCATTTTAATGTGTCGCTGTAGCTTTGTAGATTGAAATAGCTTTTATGGCTTGATGATTAAGAGCTTTGGGTTTTCTTAAAACTGCCAAGACATCTGATTATGGCTGAGAGCCATGGTGATGTACAATGACATCAATAATCATAACAAGTGATCTCATAAAGACAATGTGCTGTCTAATAGAAACTAGAACCTGGTGCCTATGGACTACTGAGGACTCTTGTATTAATGGGCAGTGTTTATAATATTATATAAAATATTTATCAAGGCACACATTATTGTGTAAAACCATTTAAAGTACAATAAAAGTCTGTGTAGCATGTGAAAATCACATTTTAATTATATAAAAACTGACATTTCATGTTTTTCTAGGACTGACAGTAGCACATGAGCTACATCAGTTTTCTGTGATGTTGAGAAGATGCTTAGCTGTCAGTTTCTCTCTCTCTCTCTCTCTATGTCCACTGACCCACAGCCCAAGCAGCGTCTGTCAAGCATGTCAGGCAGTTATTAGGATCTTACTGACCACAATCTGTCACTGTGGTCCACCACAAACCACTGCACACAGGCCTGGCAATGCTGGACATCTTTAAATCTGACAAAGACACTTCTCTATATAACAAAAAAAAAAATTTGCAAAGCACCTAAAAAACTACACGTCCCACAGGGATGAAAGCATGTGCAATCGATTGGACGTCCTGCGATTACTATATATACCATCGTATAATAGCAACAATCATTCTAAATTATTTGATCGATATCAAGGATTACAATAGCCTTTTGGCTTGGCCATATTCAAATTATGTTCTTAATTTTTCAATTATGTAAACATATTCACTGCTATTTATTTCTGAATAATTTTAAGGGTGTTGTTAGGCACAATGTGAAGCAAGATACTTAAAATGCTCTTAAAAATAAAAAGGCACTCTGCAAAAAAAATTTTTATAAATTATTTTAAATTGTTAGTTTATAAACATTTATTTATTAATTATTTTATGGGGGTTTCAAACACTTTGCTTTACTACTTTATAGAACATTTGACCTAAGTGGATAGCCAACAGTTGATTGTTGGAAGAGATATAAATTCTGCCATAAGATCTTAATCCTAGCCTCTAAATTGCTGATTTGTGTTGGGAAAGCATCTCACACAAACATATGGCAGAGTCTTATCACTTCCTTTTTTGAGCAGCTAGTGGATTATCCTGGCCGATTTATCCTCATGTCAACTCTCTGTCACTGATCATTCAATAGCTTTAAAACCGCAAAATGTTTTCAGAGGACTCCGTCTGAAGGGCACTTTTTAGATGGTCAGGTATTATGATTACTTGAAAGGCTGTAACAAACCCGCTGAATTAAGGAGTGGTGCATTTATTTGAAAGCACGTGCCACATGCCACGCAACGGACAGTTTTTCCCTTTATATGAAGAAGCTTCTAAGATCCTTTCTATGTATAGAGACTGACAAACCCAGGCCACAGCAAGGACTGAAATACACTCTGATGCCTCTGGTATTGTAGTGAGGGACGGCGTCACACCCTCTCCATTTAGACAACAGCCGAGCAGTGAGCCGAGCCAACACCCCCGCAAGCCACAGATTACAGTGACCAGACGACATACTTTTACCCTGGCTGGGAAAATCATCCCAAAGCACTTGTTTGTGTTTAGTGTCTTCAACTGTATTACACAATACAGTGACTAAAACAACCGATCAAAATAGAACTATTAGTAAAAACATATGAGCACGAGACTGTATTCTGGTTGTGCGGAATGCAAATATTTTTTGGACCTGATGTTCACGTTTTAGGTTTTATGACTGCTTTGTGATTGCATGCCAGCTGAGGTGGTGTTTATCTGGCATGGCTGTTGCATTCATTCTGCGCTACGACATCGTGGATCCATTTAGAGGTGCACTGAGGCCGTAAATGTTTAAAAATAGCCAAAGCTCAATTGCTCGAGCAGCTCGATAGCAGCATGACGAATAATCTCCCCATCGAGCAGCGGTGTAGACATATTTGTACATCAAATCAATCACCTCTACTTTTAGTTGTAGCCATTTATATATTGCCATTTTTATCTTTGCACATCTGAGGGGCTGATTGCTAAGGTTCTTTTTAAATAGTGGCATGCATTTTGAAGCATTTGGATATATTGAATCAAGGTTCAAAGGTCTCATTGGGTAAGTGCAGAGCACAGGTTAGATATCGACAGAAGAATGAGCCTCATAATGACGATATACGAGACACTTTGCAGTATTAATAAGAGTCATTCTCTGTAGTAGTTCGTGAGACATCAGAAGCATGGCTGAGTGACTAAGCGCACATTAGATCATATTGGTACACGTCAGAACTGACTGTTCTCATGGCTTTTCTGGTCAAAGATGATGTGCTCAGAGGCTGAATTTGATCTGGAAAGCTGCTTTTGGATAATGATTATGGATGAGATGACATTTCCCTGTTGATTATTGAACGTCTAATCCTCTTTAGTTTACTCCACAAGTGGCCGTTCAGCAGCTTAGTGAGTGAACGGTTAAAAATCCATGTTTGATTTGGAAATTGTGCAGATTATGGCAAAGTGCACGACTGAAGATGGAGATCATTTTCTTGAGTTTGAATGAGATTGACTTCTTCGTCGTTGTGATGGAAACCAGCAGGACAGCTAATCCGATGGTACATGTAGATAGTTAGTCATACTTGTACTAATGATTAGAGATTTGAAAACCATTTGTGCTACAGACATGAGTAATACCTTTAATGTTGCAGCTTGCTGAGAACTAATTCTTTTCTAAGTGATCTGACTTACAATAGCTGGACGATGGAGGAAAAAATTACGCCGACTTACGGGACCTTAGTAAAAGAGGCATCTTAGTCATACCTAGATAAAAAAAATATATATATCAAAGAGACTAGAAGCCACTCAGAACATCATAGCAGCCGTATAGCGATGTGCTAAAAATTACTTTGAAGACCTTGGCATCAACTGTCCTCACACTGGCTACGTTTACATGCACAATTTTTGGTTCAGTCGGACTGAATTCATTCCGATTGATGAATCTGAATGTAGTGTTTACATGAACGCTAAAGAAAGTGATCGGGTTGATGTGCGTGTTTGTATGTCACAAGCTTCAAATTGGAATTGATTTTTTTGACAGCGCCCAAAACGGGTTGCCTGTGGATGAGAATCCAAAACAAGGACTGGTGGGAGGTTGTCCTGCTCCACTTCACATTTGCCGAGTGAAAGAGAGTTTTATAATGACAGGACACGCATTTATACAACACTTACAACACTCTTCAAAAGGAAGAACCGCTCGTTCCGCGCGTCATACGTCATTACGCTATTTCTGCGTCATTGCACATGCGCAGTCCTTTCAGTTTCGGGGTTCAATCCAATCAAGTGTTTACATGCACTCTCAATCGTATTAGAAAATGAATAAACCACCCCCTTCAATCCGGAGCTCAATCGGATCGATTAAGGTGTTTACATGAAGGTTTTTCAGTCCGATTGAGCCGTCAATCCGATTACAAATTGATTATTTGGTTGCATGTAAACGTAGCCACTGTGGTGGTGACTTTGCATGGTTAAGCATCACTCACATTAACATATAAAATGTAAAAATATTATTTCCTGCTGTTTCCTGTGGGGGCTTGAAGGATGGAGACCCCCTGTCTCAACCCTGTAGGTTGAGATTCCCAAAGGGTTCAGTGGGTCATTAGCAGCCTCTTATGTGCAGGACAATCGACCTGGACTGGGCTTTGGTGTTGGGTCACACCCTTCCTGAACCAGCGTAAACAAAGAGGGCCATCAGAGTGTCCCATCAGCCTCCTGGGACTTTAAACACAGGACCTCTTCCTCTCTTATCTCACCCCCATCACATTGTCCATTTAGATGGTCCCTGGGGTGTCTGCCATCGTCATGTATTCCTGGACAGGGCAGGACAAATCTTAGCTGAAAGAACAGACCGTCAGAGTCTGGGGATGTGACTGATGCTCATGAAAGATTTATGGTCCTTTTAAATTTATTTAAAATACACATTTTTGGTGCAATTTAGGAGAATCAGCATGGACCTGGCTATACAATATTATACTCTACAATTTGTCAATGTATTTTTTCTGTTGTATTCTCACACCAATTTTTTCTGTTCGTTTTATTTTTCTATAAACGTGTTTATGTTTGTATATATTATTAATTATTATGTTGTTAGTTTATTATATTTGTTACAGTATTATACTGATATCTAACTCAAATTTTTTTTTTTTATATATATATATATATATATATATATAATTTTTTTAGGCTAATTTGTTTATATTTTAAAAAATGTATAATTTTTTATCATTTTTGTAAAACTTAAAATTTTTAAATTATGTATTCAGTTGTCATAAAATGTCAATACTTTGATATATTGACTTTTCTCTCCATTATTACTGTATAATAATCTAGTCAAATCGTATCATACATTGTGCGGATTGAGAGGGCATCTTAGTTTCAGAAAAAAAAGCTAGATTCCCTCTCTCTCTTGCTCTCTCTCATTTAATCACATTTTCTCCATTTCAATCTATGATCCCCCAGCCCCCTCATTCCATTCCAACTCTGTCCCAATCAGCGTGGCCCAGCCCTGGCTTTGTAAGGAGGGCAAAAGGGGAGATTAGGGCCTGGGGCAGCTGTGCTGGATCACTTTGAACATGGCCTCTTTTTAATGTTTCCTCAAGCGTGCTCAAATTGTTGTATAGCAAACGACAGAAGAAGAAAAAAAAAGTAGGGGGCACGCTTGTCCTAGGGACTCAAAATTGCTGGAAGCCATCCTGTTGGAAAGGAAAGCCTTGAGCCTGGAGAATGCCTTGAAGTCCTATGGATTGCTTGAGGAAGGTAGAATTAGAGAAGATAAAACTGACAAAAAACAAAACTGTTACAAACTTTTTTTCTCTCAAGTTCTCAGATTATACAGCATTCCTTCTTGAACACTGTTAAAATGTAGATAACAAAAGATTTTGAAAGTCAGAATTATTGTTCATGTTCATGCTCTGATTTTGAATGATTCAGTGCACATTATTGCATGAAAAAAATGAAATAATTTTTCATCAAAATGTAATAACTTGCTCTGACTCTGAAATGTCTTTCCTGTTCAGCTTCAAACACAGGTGTCAGTGGTGTTTCAGGAGGGTAGCTGTCCTCCAGCTGACTGCACTCATTCAGTTTTGGCTCTGTTCTGGTACATAACGCCCACTTTTCAATGGATAACATCTTTTTTGATAACAGTGCAGGTGTAGTTGTTGCTTGGTCACTCTGCCAGTTGCTGAACACATGAAGTGCTTTCCAGAATAATGTTTTTATTCCCTGATCCAAAAACATATTCTTTTATCACAGAAAGGAGGTGAAACTTTTGGTGTAGACTGAAGGGACTGTGCCAGGCTGTGTCAGCACCTCTCCAGCAGCCTGTCAATCAGACAGCCTTCCCGCTGTCCCACTGCTCTGCTGAGCTTTTATTTCTGCCACAGCCATGATACTTCTGCTGTGTTACACTGTCAGTGTGTGGGGAACCTCTGCTGCATGTCCAGTGTGTGTGGGGAGTGTTAGAGAAAAGGAGACATGATTCCTTTCAGTTAATTTCAATGAACCAATTTGTTTGGGTGTTTAAAAATGACTCACTGATTCATTTTAGCCATCACACAAGATCCGGACTTTAACACAGAAACAGCTGGACAGAACCAAGAATGAAACCAAATACAGGGATCTCAAGACACTGTTCGGAGTTAGACTACTTTTAACTTGATGCCATCTTAAAAACACTAGTGGCGAGACACTCAAAAAAACACATGCCGTAAAGTTTTAGTCCCAAACAGACACTACATCATTAAAAAGAACCGACATTCATTAGAGTCCATGTCTGTCAGGTGTAAATTTACGTCTCTGCCAAACGAGTAAGCCTGTTTATTTAAGGCAGGCTTGTCACGATTTGAGTTTCAAGCCTCTGCAGGGTGGAAGACATTCACAGCTGTACCGTACAGTACACGCCACCCTCCTTCCCACAGCTGCCCCTCACATTGACCAAAATAAAGCCCTCAAGTTGTTTTCACCACTGAGAAATTTACTTAGAAGTCACTCGCTGCCAGATGAAGCTTTCTATGACTGAAGCCGTTCTGTGAGAAACTTCCTCTCAAAAGAAAGAATTCATACAAGGGGCACCGACACTGCCCTCTCTGTCCCTCTATTGCCCATTGACCCCCAACACCATCGCAAAGACCGGAAGTCTCCATGACAACCTAGTGCTATTTTTAGAAACAAGCCCAAAAAATGTGGACCAGACCCGAATGTTTTCAACAGACGTTCAAGCCCTGAGAGCGAGGATCTGATGAGTTGGCTGGCCAGACGCGAGAAATAACAAACATGCTGCTATTTCTGGCCAATTCAGCCTTAGAATTTGAAAATATAGACTGTTCTGATAAACAAGCCAGGAATCTGTCATCAGTGTTGGTGCAATTTGCATTCATGCAATTGGCAGACACTTTTATTCGAAGCAATGCTATGCATCTTTTCAGTTCACACACTGGGAATTGAACCCATGACCTTGGTGTTGCTAGTGCCATGCTCTGGTGTTTGAACTACAGGAATACTGCTATGAAAAGCAGGACTGTTCAGTGAATTTCTGTTTCCTAACATGCTCTGCTTTATTGTGTTCTAGGCTTTGATGGACCATAGATCAGTAGTTCATGCGCCCTCAGAAAGAAAGAACCGATTAGCCACACCTGTGGAGACTCCTTCAATCCACTCAGAAATTTTAATGCATTTCATCCTGTTGGCCAAAACCCCCTGTAGTCTCTGTGTAATGTAAGTCTTTGAACATTCTTGCTATTAATAATCCATGCGTTTTGAATAGTTGTATGACCCGCTGGCTGATAGTTTCCTTCCCACATCGGTTCCATATAAAACTGTAACAGCCTCATGCAGGGCAACCAATTTTATATCACCCATAAATTCACTCAACCCGACCTGAGCAGCTCTCTGTCCTTATCACATGACACATTAGATGAGTGAATAGAACTGCACGTGTTCACACTTACGACCCATTTGCAAGCCACAGAGATAAAAGATTTCAATCAATACTGGTTAAATGGTTTGTGCAGCTAAACAATTACAAGTGAATGGGAAGAAACACACATACACACTTGTAAGTGAACGTGTGCCTGACGCCTTCACTTACTATAATGAAACAAAGCCATATATCTAAAGAGCCCAGACCAAAGACTGCCACAATAAAACTACACATGGACCTACTTTTTATGGCACCTCTCTATCAATCTTTTCTTTTCTGTCACATTTTTTGTTGCCTTTTTAAAAATGTCCCTGCTTTTCTTTCTGTAATGTCTTTCTATAATGCTACAGATCTGCAGATTTATTTATAGTATTTTACCCTTTATATTTACATTTTACTTCTAACCAACATAGTTACATAATTATGTAAATTAACAGTAAACAGTTGTTTAAATATAATAAATATTACACATGAATTAGATGCTACTAAATTGCATAAATTGACATGTAAATTTATACAGATGTCATTTTAACAAGCTTTCACTCACCTTGGCTCCAATAACAGAGCTCTTCTGATAGAAGCAGCACAACGCTGCCGTGATGGTCCTTAAAATATTGCATCTCTCCGACATCTCTCTTGTTTCTGTGGCACTCATCAGTGGAAATACTCTTACACGCTTTAATCTCCAAAACTCAATGCTTTATACCGCCGGTGAACAGGAGCATGTTAGCTGCCCAGCGACTGTCTGTGAACTCTCTCAGTGCGAGTGTGTGTGTGTGTGCGCATGTGTTTGTGCGCTCAGCAGTGCATATGCTGCTCCATGCTGTTGCTCTCACCCCCGGGCAGCCCATGTAAGGAGCCGTGCTAAACTCCATGTGATATGACTTTCCAGCCAATCAGAGTTCAGTCATCTGCATGAGCGCCACACAGCCAGCCTCTAAACCAACCCCCCTTTCCTCAAAACCTCTAACAGCTTGTCAGAAAATAGATGAGGAGGGAACGGGATAGAAAGATGTTTTTAGATTAGGGCTTCAAATTTCTTAAGTTCTTGCATTTTCTCTTAGAAATTCCAAATTTCAAAGCTTTTTCTTTAGGTATATGCTAATTAGTGATTGAGCGAAGATTATATTTAGCCATTTTGAGATTTTCTGTCACTAACTGGCTTGTGAAGCTAATATTATGTTTTGAGTTCTGAGATATTTAGCTGCATTCCATTGGCCATTCAAAAATCCATATTGACTGACCAATGATGCTAATATAATGTTGCTTGCCCTGCTGTAAATTTTGACCGGTCGATGAAAAACAAGCTTATGTGGATTCTACACATTTAAACAATTCAGATAAGTTATCTAGAATTATTTATGGAGCAGATCAAATATAATCACGTATAATTTCTAAGTGCAATCTGCACACTTTTCCTGATTTTCTGCACTGATTTTAGAAGAAGATTTGTGATTTAAGCATGATCAAATGGGTTAAATTGAGTAGAAGTACTACCTCCTTATGTGTAGCTAAATGCATAATTAAATTAACCAAAATACTATAATTAACAAACAAATACTGGATTTTACAGAAATCTGCAGCATATGCTCAAATTCCATGTGGGCCTGGTTATCAGGGTTTAAAAAGATGAAAATGATCACTTCATATCAAAACAGAATAAAGAAAAATTATCACTAGTAATGACATTTGAAATGAATCTTTTTAGACAAGTGCGAGCATTTCCTGTGGAGGACTTTCAGGAGCAGTTTTCCAGGCAGATGAGGAGAGTGGTGATACTGTGTGACAGGTCTGCACTGAAGGACCAGGACTGTGTCTTTTAGTATCATCACAACATCACTCTAAAATCCAGCGGGGTTTCAGTAACAGCAGGGGGTTAATATAAAAGAGCATTCCCCCAGCAGGCAGGCCTCTCTTCCCCAGCTGGGACTATCCTGACCCTGAGAGGAGAGCTCGGTTGAGCCTGAAGGGTCCCAGACGGTCAAATTCACTCATTTTCCCCACTGGGGTTTAAATAACAAGACTACTCTGTCTCTAGTCACACGCAAACAGCACTTAGTGTTATTGTGGCTAGTTGGCTAACTAGAGGGGCTTTTGTTGGGGGGCTAACGGGGGCTTTCTCTTGATTAGCCTATTTGTTAACAGCATTACGAGTTATGTCATTTTCAGGGAAAGGAACCCCCACCCCATAGAAAAGGCACTGAGAGTAAAAGAGGCATTTGGAAACCAGTAAGTTTAGAAGACAGAAGAGAATTCATGTTTTCCAGACCATTTCACCGGACTGAATAAGAGCTCACAGTGTTTGTGTGAGGTGAGTCTGTGTGTGTGTGTGTTATTTGCACCTTTTAATATTGTGTGGCTATTTAGTGAAAGGACCTTTCAAAAATGATTTCATAATATCAGAATTTTGGTGGGGTCTGCACACAAAAGTCAATTAGTGAAAATGCTTCTTTGCATTTTTTCTGTATAATTTTTTCTATTATTTTAAATTATTTTATTTTGCACACCAGTTTGAGTAAAAAAATTAAATAAATTAACATGATTATCTTTTGACAGCAATAATTGAGCTGCATGAATTCCTCAAGTTTGTGTAAAAATCATGTTCTCCAGCATGAATTGAGAATGATCCAAAGAGCATGTTGTGCTTCAGTGTAAGCTGGAACATCTGACCGTCTGTGCAAAGAGTTCACATGATCAATGTCGCTAATTTTGTTACTGGATTAGCGACACATAAACGGTGCAGAATATGAAATATTTCTTCACTATTTAATTTTTTTTGTTTCTGTGTTTTGAACCTTCACTGTGGACTTTTAAACCTTGTTGTATATATTTTTTTAAATAACCAACAAAATTAAATGAATATGAAGTGGAAAGCAGTATGAATATGAGGGAAAACAGTAAAGTGTGCTGTTTGTCCTACATAATCCAGAGCCATTTTTGGACGCAAAGAGTTGGATGTCTATCAACAGATTTGTTATGTTTCTCCCAGATTGCTCTTAAGAGGTAAACAAAGGCATTATGGCTGGCTGGCACACCCTCGGACCAACACTGGAATGCTCTCCCTGAGAGTGGGCTTCTAAACTACCTAATTATGCTCAATAAAATCACCATGGTCCTGCAAGCAAATCTGCTTTTCCACAATCTGCTAAAGAAAGCAGCCAGCGTGATGTTTTTGTACATAAGAGCAAAAAATACATTTTAAATACATGTCTGACTTCACTTCAAGAGAGCATATAGTTCAAAGGGTAAAGCGCTTGCATGTGACCATTTCTAGCTGAATAGCATATTTGTATTTTAAGACACAGTAGGGTGAATTAGAGTAATCTGGGAAACCTTTGATTCCATCTTGCTCATTTTTTTTTTTGAGCAGGCAAAAAATGCAGACAAGAAAAATAGATTTACAATTTGAAAATGTAAAATATTACACCGTGTAATGTGAGCAAGTCCTTTTTCTAAGATGACAGGCCAACAGCAACTCCAGTGCATAAAGTCTGAGAGTTGAGACTTTATCCAGTGGTTAGAGTTATTTTTGTTTTCTTGTTGAGACTTCATTATAATTTTGCTTTATTTTTCTATAATGTTTTAATATTTTTATTATTACATATTTTAATATTAATTTTAATTATTGTATACTACAGAAACTATGATTGGAAACTTTTTCACTCAAATCACTAGACTTGCTGTTTCAAAGGACTTCACTTTTTATAAATTCTGATGTTAAATGTGAATGAAAACTTGCTGTGATTTATTAGGTAGTGCTGCAGTGCATATACATGAACACTAGGAGGTGCTGTGCCTCTGTAATGTGTGCAGTAGTAATAATAATCAACGCAAGCTTGAGTGGCTCATAGTGGCTTCATAGCTCTCCAATTCACACTAATGTTATGTAAACCCCTAGATGAACTGATGATCTTCCTCTTTGTTTAGTTTGGCACCTGAGTGATATGACAATACATCTCTGTTGCAATATGTAATGCAATATTCATTCAGCTTTTGCTTTGACTCACTAATGTTTGGTTTTATCAGTCTTGCTCCAAGTTCACAGTCGTGTAAAACTCAAGAGATTCTCCATCCTAAGAGGAATGTGATCAACGATCTTCAACACCAGTCAAGTTATGCCTGTGGACAAGATTTTAGTACAATCTACAGTGTTCCCTGAGGTAAAGCTCTAAAAATACTACTTTTAATATCACTGCATTAAGATCTGGAACACATGCCAAAACATTATATTATAATAACTGGAGGCTTTAAAGCAGGGAGTGTGCCATATGCTATTTCTTTCATTTCGATTAAATGAAAACTCTGGATATCTGACAATGCATTTATCGGGTTATATAAAAGTAAAACAATAAGTCATAGCATTCGTTAGGGTTAATCTGCTGAGTTATTTACATACTGTAGTTACTTTAGTAACACTTTATATTGCCTTTGTTAAACATTGTTACATATAATGCTTAATCAATCATTAATGTATAAATAGAAATATCACCCCTGTAATATTTTCATGTGTATTTACAGTGGAATTCTTTCAAGAAGTATATGTTTGTTAATGAAAAATATTGTGCTGTGTAATAATAATGTTACTGATTACATCTTTAGCATTTTCTTCTGTGCAGACGGACCTAAAGTTCCTGCCTACTTTCGTGGCCATTACTCTAGTCTTTGTCTATCTATCTACAGAATATGAAATATCAAGCAATGGTGATATGATTTTATCTAACAATATGAATGGGTGTGTCAGTCTCTTCCATCAGGTCTTCATGCTTCCTGTCTCTCTCATCTTTTGAGAGACAGAAGCCCTTTGAGCTGTTCGTACTGGGTCAGTCTATGTTCCCTGTTCAAAACCGGGCTTTCTGTGCTTCTGTCTCTAGCTGCTGTATGCATTCAGAGAGGCTGCAGGCCGGACTAAGGAGGTCTTTCTGTGGGTTCACAGGGCAGCAGATCCCACAGAGGGAACAGTGCCTCATTGTTCCTGTAAAGCTCTTTCATGAGTGCTTAGCAGCTTACTGAGCAACAGTGTGTGTGTTCACCATCAGGCCATCAAGAACAGAAAGATGTGTGTGTGTGTGTGTGTGTGTGTACATGTGCATGTGTGGGAGAAAGCAGGAAATAAATCTGTTGTTATTAAATGTTAAAAAATATATTTAAAAAAATTAAAAAGTACAACAAAGTTGTAGTAACTAGTCAAACATCTGAGATAACAAGAATAAAGTCATAATAATGGAAGTCATAATATTTTGAGAAAAAGGCAAAAAAATATGTGAATAAACTTGAAATATTTTGCAAATTTTATATAATAGAAATCTCACATTGCTACAGTATTGTGATTGACTTTTTTCATTTTGACATTTTACTCAAGATATTATGACTGCTACTACAACTTTATTCTGCTAATCTTCGATTTTTATGTATTTATTTATTTGTATGTATATTTTTATTTAAGCTCTAAAATGCTAACCGTATGTAACCATATGGTTCTTTGGAGATTATAAAAAAGTTCTTGATAGTACATTACAAGTTCTTCAGATTAGATCACTTTTCAGTTTGTATCAGCCTATCCAAATTTTGAATAGTTGTATATATTTTTATTAAAAAGTGTAATGTGAAAATTAGTGTCAATGTGCCAAAGAGACCAACATGTCATGTAATTTATAGTAAACCAAATGTGGCACTGATGTTTCATTTCCATCCATTAATCACAACAAGAAGTCGGTGATTCATGCGTCATATACGCAGATCACAGATTTGATTCCCACCCTTTAAAATTTTTTATTTTTAAACATCAAGTCACCCAAACAATTTCCACCCTCCAGATCCTCTTTGATGATAATAGCTCCAATTTCTTCAATCTCTGCTTCACACGCAAGGAAGGAGACAGAGAAGAATAAAGGCTTGATATTGGAAAAAAATCATATAATTCGTGCTTGATATTAAATATAGATAAATTACTTGCTCCAAGTTGTGTGGCTAAGGTTTTGTCCTGGGGTTACAGATGTAAACAGAGTAGAAGTTGTGCATTTGAGCTAACATAGATCTAAACTTGACTCATTCAACCCCAAACCATGATGGAAAGCACCACCTGATCTGATATCATCTGAAAACAAACAGTTTTCACTAACAGTGCTAAAACCAGGGGCATCTGACTTCAGGAAGTGATATCAGCGAGGTCTTGGAAGTGTATTATCCCATAGTTTTGATGGCTGGCTTCCTGTTAACTTTGAAGAAAACATTCCTTAGCTAACAGGTCGTCAAAAAATAGGCCAATGCTGTAAAACCAGCACAACTGAACTGAAAACCCAAGGCACGCAAAACTAGCCAGTCGAATGTTGAAATAAATTAAACCTGATGGAAGAGAGACGCTTTTAAATTGATTATTGATTACAGACCTTGTGTATAGATAGCGTATTTAATGTAATGTGGACAAACAAGCTGTAAGAGACAGGAGTATCATTTTAAGGTCCTTTTTTGTAGGAAAGACGTACAGTATTTTCATCGTTTCTTGCTGAATAATCAACATCAGGTAACAGTTTGAGAGGAAAGTATAATTTATATCAAACTAAGTATAGTGTCTACCCCGATTATACTGTCAGTAGATGATGAGAACTGTATTGATAATTATAGCAGCATAATTTCAAATTATATTATATTAAATAAGTTACAATTTTAGATGATAAACCCCATCTGTGGCTTTCTGACTGACGGATTGAATTTGTGCACAGATCTGCATGGGAACCTTCTGTTACTGAGAGAGATCAGAGATCCCAGGTTCTGTTCAGACACTAGACATGTACAGACCCAGGTGTTTGATAAACATGACGCTGGAAACTCAACACCACCTGAAGAGGGCAAGCTGAGGTCCACATTCATTCAGTCTGAGGGAGAGGACGGGGGAAGATTTACAGAAGCTATGACTACCTCAGACCTTGACGCAGACACCCAAACACACAGGTGTGATAAAGACTCTGTCAACATCTAGATTTAGTAGTTGTTTTCAGCTGAGTTTTTAATGGTGTAAACAGAAAAACTTCACATGGCAGTACAGATTACTACAGCTGCCGATGCATGCTTACAGATGGCCACACACTACACAGGCAGACAGTTCTGAGAGCTTCCTCAAATAGAGTATAAAGAGCCAGTGTATATGCAGTTCATCTGATTGAAACATTTCATGGCTATGTTATTCCCCTGAGGATACGTTATCTCGTGTCAAGTTTTGTTATAGGCCTCTCTAATTGGAGGGTGAATCTCACAAATGTCTGAATCATATTTTGCTCCAAATTGTTTTTACATTTTTATTTTATTTCATCAATCACATTACACTCCATTAATATCCAGATGAGTTCGATTTTTACAGTAATATTGCCATATATAATTTGTATAAACACATTCATTATTTATTTTAATAATTATAATTATTAAATATGAATTACTAATGGAAAAATGCTAAAAATAAAATTAAATCATTCCTATTTATTTATTATAAAAATTCAGTTCAAACAATATGTACTTTTTATATTAGTTATATTAATTGCATTATAATAATGAAAATTTAGTGGTAAAATGTGTTTAATTGTCCTTAAAAAAAATCAATGCAAAAAAACTACTGGTACAAAAATAGGCTTGTGCAAAATACAATTTCTGTAAAATATGGCAAATTATAAAAATTCAGTTCAAACAATATGTACTTTTTATATTAGTTATATTAATTGCATTATAATAATGAAAATTTAGTGGTAAAATGTGTTTAATTGTCCTTAAAAAAAATCACAATGCAAAAAAACTACTGGTACAAAAATAGGCTTGTGCAAAATACAATTTCTGTAAAATATGGCATACATTCTTGGACAGGCTGTGGGATTCACCCTGTAATGAAGTTTAATAAAAATACTTTTTGATTATGGTGACTGTATGTTCAACTGTGCTGGAGCACTGCTAAGGTATAGTTGCTATTGACTGTGTGTGTGTGTGCTTGTGCTGTTTGCTTTGGTTTGTTGTCTGTGCGAGGTAATGCTATGAGGTGTTTGTTCTTCACAGAGAGTTGCTAGACCCCAATATGATGCAAACCACTGAGCTACTGACTACAGGGAGGACAGAGAGAGCGAGATGGATAGTTTCTCAGCAGGCTGACAGAGGTAGCTGTGTGGTGACAGCACACTCGAGGCTGCAGGTGATCACAGTGGAAAATCTCATTCAGTCAGTGCTAACCGAATGAGGCACTCAAGATATATGTCACACCATATCTTTCATCAGAGTCGTGGGTGCTGTAATACAGTCATAGTGTGTGATGAAGAGCTTTCATAACTGCTAGATGATGCCCCAGGTCAAAATAAAGCCAGGGAACAATTCTGCCTTTGCTGGCAAAGTGAAATTTGTCATTGTTCTTAACTTGATACTGTAATTTCAACTGCATATAATGCTTGCAGAGCCTTGAAACATCACCAGCTCATTTCCTTCTTGTAATTGTGCCGTTTTAATTGAGGATGTGTCTACATGGGCCCCCTCGCACAGTAGGAAACGCAGAAATTGTCAGATCTTTAGCGGAAATTTGGCTGTGGAGTTTCCTGTGTTTTATGAACAGCTCTGGCTTAAAGTTGCACGAGTCTAAGGTCTGGTGTATTAAGACATTGCCTGTCATTCCGCTCAGAATCAAATGCGGTCAACTACCTAGACGGGTCAAAGAAAGTGCACTTTATTTGCTAAACTCCATGGCATTGGTGTGAGTTAAATAACACTGAGAAATGGAACGAAAGTATTGTTTTTGCAATTGGCTTAACTCTAATCATTCTTAACTAGCACATAAGGTACATCAGGAAGCGTAAATGTTTATACAACAAAGATAATCACTCCTACTGACGCACACATTTATCTCTGATGCAAATCCAAGTATGCAATGTAATACGTATATTTGCTCAGCACTCAGTCAGAAAACTACAATCCTTCATATCCTCAACATCCAGCATAGATGACATTCCTGTCCTACTTTCTACACTTACAAAATTCCTTAAGCTGAATAGTATTGGATATCTCAAAGGGTTAAAGGTTGCCCTAAGATCATTTCTGTCTTCTACAAACCCTCACCTGCCATACCGTCATTACCTCATACATTGCCAGTGGCTTTTCACCATAATAGAGCAATCATTTCAAACTCCACACGCACATGTTAAGGTAAAATGTGAAGCCTTACCTTGACATACTCCATGGTAGGGTCCATGCCTGCACCGTCCCTGCAGGAAAAAGAAAGAACTCTCTTCAGCGAACACATCAACTCTCCTTTAGCTCAGCTGCCTGCCGGTTTAACTGTAAGTGTGTGTGTATGTGTGTGTGTGTGTGTGGGTCCTTCTCTGGGCAGGCTGTACGTTGGGCTGCAGTAAAGTGCCTTCCCGTTCAGCCCCTCTCGCCTGAGGTCATTACACCACAGTATAGACCACAACATGTGGACACAAACACCCACCATCCCCCCAAACACACACAATTACTTTCAATTACTTCCACACCAACCCAAATGCACAAAGTTCAGCTGAGATTAATGCAGATATCAATTTTGACAATGAATAAACAATTTAGGTAGGCTTTAAAAGAGAAAAAATGTAGGGTTAAGCGGTCAGGGATGAGCATGTCAGGTCTTTTAGTGGCTCTCTGTCTCACACACAAACACACTCGTGCCTCTCTCCGGATTTATGCTTACGTGAAGACTTAAACCCCAAATTCTAAAGGATTATAGCCAGGAAAAGGGAAATTAATTCCTTGAGTCTAAATTTCCCACAGGCTTGAAAAACAGCGTAAATAAACTTTCAGTGCAACCTTTGGGTAAGAGACAAACTTAGCGCAAATGTAACACAGAATCTATACAAAACATAGGAGACAGGACATAGCAGTTGTTCACATGACCTCTATTCCTGCCTGCAGCTTTACGGTTATGGTCTAGATGTGACTTACCCTAACTGCAGAGATGGCCCTTGGTCAGCACTGCATTTTTTGTTTTATTTAGATTCTCTATGTGGAACGCAGGAACCATGGTGGTAAAGAGAGTCGCGGAGAAGAACGAGCAGTCGAGGTGCACGGCTCAGCTTTTTCTCCATTTAGATTTTTCCGCCCTCTCTCTTTCTGCCTTTACCCAGAGTCCCTTTCATCTCAGCTAACACAAAAACCTGACTTTTCTTTATGACTCTCTCATTCTTCCTTTCTTACCACCAGGGTGTGTGGTGGACTGTCTCACCCCCTTAGGGGAATAAGGGTGGCTTTCAGGTTCAGTGTGGAGGTGGCACCTGGGGTGAGAGCTCAGATATATAAAAAGCGTCAGATATCTGGAAATATGAGAATGTGTGAGAATTTTTTTTGTGGATGGTTTGTTTGCTTCGCATTTGATGTAACTTAAAAGCATAACTGATTTCCTGTTTAAGTTCCCATTGGACATTCACTAGAAAGCTACTCTAGAGGCGATAGGTCACGCTTTAAAGCTTCTGAACGCTGACATTAGAGCGCTATAAGAGTACACTGTCAGCACTCCCACGGGTTGACCCAAGAGTGACTTGAGTTTGGGACCAGGCCGAACATACCGTCCTATCCGCAAAGAGAGGGCATGCCGTGAGGACATGGCCTCAAGAAAAACATCCATCTCCATCTCTGGCTCGTTCTGTGCCAAGCCACAGCTGTATTGTGTCTCAAAGTGGTGATTTGTACCTTACAGTCTTGCCAGTCATAATTAGAAAGCTGAGGGAGGACATGTCAAGTTAGAGAGATGGACAAGCTATTATTGGGTTTCCAGAAACAGATTCATAATGCTTAAGCCACAGGAGAGAAATGGGACATTTGACATGCAACACTCCCAAAAATCAGCCACACTTTGAAAGACATAAATCAAAGGCAGTTCACAGCCAAGACGACAGGGGCAGTGAACCGATACCAGTCAGGTTCACTAGGGAGCTCAGGGAGTTTCAGTAGGAATTCAGTCCATTAATGTGATTGTTCTGATTAGTGTAAACTATGGCGAGAGTGTTCTAAGATGTGTCTTTGGTTAAGCTGTGTTGCCCCAATGAGTAAATTGGAGATTACCTATGACTATACCGTACAAACCTACCTTCCTATGTGTGAGGAAGTTTAATTACCATTTGGGGACAAAATTATTTAAAAATAAGGTAAAAACTGTCATTTATTTTTGTTTTATGCTTTTTTATGTTTATTTATTTGATTGTTTATTTACAGTATTTACCTCAAACTGCAAAGGTTTCCTCCTTTATGCTGATTTAGGGTGCGGATTCAATATAGTTTTATATAATGTAAATGGGTGTGTGAGAGGAAAGAGAGTGCAAAAGACTCCAACAAAAACTGTTTCACGTCACATCAGCAGAACTGTGTGGCAGAAGGAAATCCTTTGGACCACCTGGTAGTCTGGATGGAATGTTTGGGTTCCGTAGAGCTTATAGCAACCCTAACGAAGTTAATATAATACTAATTATAGTTAATAATAATACCGGACGGCCCAACAAAGACCTGAGTCTGCCAGCACATGCAGAGCATTAATATCATTACTTTTATGCATTTCATGTCAACTATTCATGACCTCATTTTAAATAAATGACTACATGGAATATTTGTCCTTTTAGTTCATATTGTAAAAAGCGCTCATGTGAGTACATTTATCTACTTATAGGTAATAGTATAATTTTGAAATTATGAAAATGATGTTGAACATTATGAAAGATAGGTGGCACTGTCTGGTGACAAAATATGCTGGTATTTTTTCTCAAATGTTTTTATATTTTGTATACTATTTTGCAATAAAATGCAAACATTATTAATTATTATTTCAAGTAAACGGGTACATTTACTCACATGAGAGATCTTGTTACCCTGTGTATATTGCACAATGGAGATGTGATGGCAAAGTGATGGCTGATTCATTGTGATGATAGCAGTACAACACCAGGAAATCGCTGATATCTTTCCATCAGAGATTTAAAACTGTTTAATCATTTGATTGTTTGGTTTAATGTTTACCATGTGTCATTTCTATCATTTGGCAGACTGAACCAAAGATCATTTTGGCATGCTCCGAGACGAGGCCATGTAGTTATGAGGGTGTTGAGTGGATTCCGTCAACAACTAGAACCACTTTAATCAGCTTTAACAAGTAAATCAAATGGCACTGTTGCTCCTCCATCTCTTTCATCTGTCTCATTCTCTCCCTTTGTCTCTCTTTCTTTGTGTTTTTCTCTCAATCTCTATTCCAATCTGTCTCTTCAAAAATTCTTTCATCTCTCGGTCAAGCTATAAATCTACAGTCCTCACTATAACCTGTGAAGAGTTGTGTGTGTCTGTGTTAGAACAGCTGCCGCACACATGCAGGTAGTAAAGCAAAGCACTTAAATCCTTGATGTTTCATAAAAGATAAATGTTTCAGTCCTAGAAACAAAACCTATACTGGCATCTTGTCTCATCTGACTACTCACCTGCAGGCAGACACTCAAGCTGGTGAAGCATTCTGCAGCCAGACGTTTAGGAGGTTGGCATTTAATCACAATGCCATCCAAGTCTCCAACTCTGATAAATCTAATGTAAGAAAAAGTCATCCAGGAGTAAGCTAGTTATTGCTTCTGGGCTGATTCAATGTAGGTCCGTGTTGATAATGAAAAGTGTCAATCCTTTTCTGTGCTGTAGGTTCCTCTCTCTCTTATACCTACATAGTGTTTATGTTCTACCTATTTCTTTTTCCATGTGTCACGCAGAGTCGCAATAAGGTGTTGTTATGGTGACTAGGCTGCTATGAGAGGTCGTTGCTAACCTTGCTGCCAGCCCAGAGCAGCTTCTATTGTGTGCTGTGGTCATTTTTCACCTCCCATTTCTCAGTGAGCTTTGTGGATGTGAAATAGTGGTCTAATATTAGGTAACCTTCAAATGTCAAGGGACAGATTACGGAAACCCAAACACACCCCTACGCCTCCACAGACACACAAACACACATAGTTACACTTAAAACTGTTTTTATAAAAGCCGCTATTTAGTCTGTCTAAATTTCCTGAGGTGCTATGTTAACATGTTAACAGCAACTCGAGTTATCAATGTTTTGTCTTATGGTCTGTACACTGTTTCAGTTGTGGAAACTGTTTCTCTTTGGCACTTTCCACATAAATCCTGTTTTTATTTTGTTTACCTGGATTCTTTTTTGTGAAACATATTAGATATGTTAGGTCAGTTATCATCCAGCAAAAATAACATTGTAATTTCAACTGTTTCCAAAAATTAAGATCACAAAATAATGTCATTTTGTATTTCATCTATTGAATTAATTTTTAATTTAGCAGTAATAAGTAATTATTTATTGTTTTTAATTAACAATTAAATTATCATGCTTTAATAATATTTATTATTAAAATACACATACAATAAAATATACATTTATGAAAAAAAAAAGTTAATTTAACATTTAGTTTTAGGTTTGTGATTATTTCTTATTATGAAAAAATGTATAATATAATTCAGGCCTTATTTTGTGCCCTGTTTGTGGAAGGTGCCCTTAATCTGTAACACTGTCTACAGAGCCAGACACAGATTACTTTACTATATCTGCCAGGCCTTTTATTGAGGGCGAGATATTACCTGTTAAGTTAGTCTGTGTAAATATGGGACAAACGCAAACTTCTTTGTTGCTGACTGTGATAAGATCAGACATCCAGTAAGGACGATACAGTTAAACAGGCCTAGAGCTATGGCAAAGACGTAGGTAGACAGTGAAAAAGAGAGACAAGACGCAGTGATGGAGACAGTCCTGGACATGAGACTGAGCCAGCAGCAGCTTGTATTTTATGATTATCATCTCAGTTGTGCTATTTTCTGAAGACAGTAAAGTTAACGGGATTGAAGAGCAGTGTAAGGTGAAGATTTGGTGTCAACTGCTCTGACGACCAACTTATTAAATCGCTAGCCAAAACAAATAGGTGATATGTTACTGTAAAAAATAAAGCCGGAGCATAGAGGTAACATTGGAAGTCATCTACAATATATTCAAATCAAATTACTACACACTGCACAAATAAATGCTAGCAAACGGTAATAGCAGTTTTAGGGTGCCAAGTGATGCTGTATTCACTGTATTAGCTGTTGACTGAGTTCACCTTTGCATCCAAATCACTTTATAGGCTATATTTTAGTCTAATTGAATTTTAGTCTAAAATTATGCTACTTTTATACTAAAGTTATGTAATTTTTATATACCAAAAATAAGCAACCCATGTGGAGTCACAAACCCTAAGTTTAGAAACTGTTCAGTTTGATTGTTAAACAGTTGACAGTAGATGACATCTTATAACCTATTATATAATATGGCGTTTAATTCATAAGACATTGTACTAAAGGTAAATGGTAATCCCACTGAGCTCCTAATGTCCCATAACTCTGTGCCCTAACCGGGCAAAACACAAGTGCTTTTATCAATTGTTGCATTGTCATGATTAGGACACGGTGTAATAGTATTATGTTTTGTAAAATGTAATCTGTTCTTGCTAATCAGTCCTATTCTATAATCTGACAATCTGCACATGAGGTAAATTTATATGTATATGAATGAGATATATAGCTATTCAGCCAATTTTGAGATAATAAAGTCTTGATCATATTCTACTTTTAGTCAGAAAAGTGACCAATTTGGCTTGTTCATTGTCACACTGTCATTTGTTTGGTTTTAGATATACTTAGTTAAAGAACATAAACCGTCGCGAGCAGGCAGGTTAAGTTGCTGTTGTGGCAACCTTCACCTAAATCTTGACCTTAATCTTGACTATGTATTTGAAAGCAACATTGCTCTAAGCTGGGAAAGAGCAGTATATGATTTCGTGAATTGGGACTGTGTTTTAAACCATATTACATGTTACTTCCTATTTACCTAAAGAGGCATCCACACTGAGACTGACAAGTCCATAGAATAGCAACACCTGAACAATTGGGTAGCTTTGAATTCTTTGCAAATATTGTGGGGTTTTTGCAGGTGCTGTAGGGCTTTGTTGCATTTGAATCACTGGGAGAGGACAGGTGTGCAGAAGTACTGTTTCTTACCTAGATGTGACACTGCTCTTTCTGTCTGAGTGGAAAGCCTGGTGTTCTTCGATAATGTTGTGTATGAGCGGTGATGGTGGCAGGCGATATCGGCCTGGGTATGGTGCTACTGATGACCCCATATTTCCATTCATCTCCCACTGCTTCACAGGGGAACCAGTGCCATTCTTCTTCTTGCGAGGCAGGGTACCATGGATGGAGACTCCCTGGTAGCCGCTGACCGGCATCTCAGCCATGGCAGGCCGTGAGCTCAGCAGATCCATAGAAGATGCGAGTGGACACTGGCGCCCAACGTGCATGTTCCTGGGCAGACTAGAAAACCTCCCTTCTGCCATCATCCTCAGCTCTGTCAAATGGTAATAAAGACAACATTACATGAATAGTCTACAAAAAATACACATTATATGATATACAGTAAAAATGTAATATTATGAAATATTATTATTACAGTTTAAAATAAATGTTTTCTGTTTTAATATTTTTTCAAATGTAATTTATTCCTGTAATGCAGGGGTGCCCAAACTCGGTCCTGGAGGGCCGGTGTCCTGCAGAGTTTAGCTCCAACTTGCCTCAACACACCTGCTGGGAAGTTTCTAGTATGCCTATAAGAGCTTGATTAGCTGGTTCAGGTGTGTTTAATTGGGGTTGGAGCTAAACTCTGCAGGAC
>NW_015646356.1:667516-696327 GCF_001515625.1 Sinocyclocheilus rhinocerous | reverse complement strand
CCTCCCATCTCCAGCCCCCAAGAGGGGGATCCAACCCCGCCCCCTGGATCTTTGTTCTGCAGTGAGGGGCTACTGAAATTTAGTGCTCGAGATATTTTTTGTCAATGTTGGAAACCGTGATACATTTTTCAAGATTCTTTGATGAATAGAATAATTTAATAGCCTTAACAGACACTTTTGATCAATTTATTATGACCTTGCTAAAACAAACATCAATAAAAAACAACTTTTCAATAAATGTATTTGTATGGTGTTTTATTTGTTTTATTTTGCTTATAATACTGGCAGTAGTCTGTGAGTCTGTGTTTAGGCTATAACTATTATTAACAACAGATATGGCAAAATACTACTGGGTGTTATTTGTTCTGACATTCTTTCAGGTGCTATCAACAGCTAGTGTTTATACGAAACCTCCTGCCATGTGTGCCCTGTGGCACAGGTAAGTTGGAAGGCATCACTGTTTGATAGACCTGTCTCCTGGCAGCAACAGAGAGAAACAATAAACAGACATCGCTCTCAAAGACAGGGAACTCCGTTCAGTCTGACCACAAGAGGTGCAGATAAGGATCTTCCCTTGTTGTCTCCAATCGCATGTTTACTTCAGCATTCCTCAGCCACACAGAGACCACTAATTGGTGCAGTGAAAGTGGAGACTGATTTTATGGCATTATGGATGAGCTAGATTTGAAGGCATCACCCTTTCTGTTGAGTTTTCAAAGGAATAGTTAACCCCCTGTTTTTTTTTAACAGCACCGCTGGTGTCCATAAGACTTTGACTTTCATATGTTTATTGAGGGGCTTCAAATGAAAAGAAAACTGTGGGTGTGTGAGTTCAATGACCCAGACGCTGGATGAGTGTGTGTACGTGTTGACCCAATTAAAGAGCGCTGTTAGGGTTATTCGGAGCACACATGCACACAGCAGAGCCGGTGTTGCCGTCACCCTCTTTTGTCTCTTTTGTGATGAGTGAAACTCAATATTGGACCCTGACAGCGCTTCTGTTTAAAGTCTGGCATGATCTCATTCCCATTCCACACCACCATTGGCCCCCAAATGTTCTTTCTCTGCTACATGTAGCTGTGAATTAAGTTCTGGGCTAGCAGCTCATATTGTTTGTGTTTTCTCATAATTTGCAGTGCAGAGTGCATCCCGGGTCCAAAACGAACACTTGCCGAGCTTCAAATGTGACTGAAATTTGGCTTTGGTGAGTAAATAAAACATCTTGATTCATTTAAATAAAATAAGATGCCCAATATAATGATAGACTGGCCATCCCTCACTGTTTATTTATCTGATGTAAGCAATGTAAGTGAATCAAATTGTTAGGAATAGATCAAGTGAAATAATGCTCAGAGAAGGGTCTTTGTTTTAACATTATATAACACTTGAACTAAATATGGCACCATTCCTGACATTAAGAGTAACAAATTCACCCATTGTAATGTTTTCATTGTAATATTAACACTTTTGTGAGAGGTTTCACAGACTGTATAGGATTCTGTGAATTAGAACTGCACCCATCATAATCAACAAGGCGTAGACACAAGCTGAATAAGATTTATTCTGCAGTGTAGACAGCTTAGTTGATTAAAGCGATATAGTAATAATAGGATATAGTTATAATAGGAGTGTTATAATTGTCACGTAGCTTTTTTATAATTTATTTAAAATGTAAATTATTGTTTTGTTATTTTCCACAAGGGCTAATGTTAATTTAGGGAGTATCTTGATTTACTGATGTATAAAAGGACAATAAATTATTTCAGAAACAGAGTTCTTATTTTGAATGTGTAGCCTATATAAAAACTATAGCATAGATGCCAAAGAAAATAAATATTTTAATGTAAATGTCAAATTTGAAATGAATAATTGTCATAAAAACAAGAGAAAATAACTATGATTTTGTCATAATCGTGCAGCGCTACTGTGACACAATGACCTGTGTTTGTTGCAAATAAGCAACATTTTTTGTAACAGAAAAAAAACATTTACAAAGAGTTAATTTTGGTCCCTTGCACAAGCATCTGTGGAGAGTGGAAAGACATGGAAACTCCCTGGTAAAGCCCTGCTGGGGTGTTTGAACCTGCAAACTAACCACAGTCACCTCCACCCCACAGATCCACTCATCCATGACCACCAACGTCCTGAATCAGCTTATCACGTGACTGTGCTCATTTAATGTTGTTTTTCAGTTTAATTTTAGATTGAACAAATCCTAAGATAACAGTTGAGCTGGGTGTATAGCTTAGAATCTTTTGTTCTTAAAGGATAAGAAAATATATGCACTTAATCAGCCTACGCCTGTCATACACCTGTAAATCACTTTTTTATTTGTGTTTATGTAATTCTTTACACATTCTGGGTGTTCTGGTGTATAATGACTAGATCCACACAGCGGGTTTTTAATGGTTTGATCAGGGCACTTTGCAGTGTTATGAAATCCTGCTAGGAATACCTGAGCTGTATATTTATGCACCTGGAGCACCTGTGCGCTGTCCCGGGGCCCTGAAACATGAGACTCCATTCACTGGTGCTGTTTTCATGTGGTGTGTAATGGCTAGGAGACATTAAAATCCACAGATCAGTGTTACTGAGTTATCATACTGGCTAGTCAGGAATCCCCTGTTGGTTTCAGATTAATTTGTCTCACATGTCTCAGAGTGTGAGGTATAGTCATGCTCATCTGAGAAGGCAGATCTGCACTTCCTGTGTCAGGGGAAGTGAGGGGTCTGAGTCATAATACTCATATACACCAGTGATTTTAGAATGGCAACTGTAACCTTTCTAAAAACAAAAATAGGAACATAGAGTGGAAAAAGCTGGCATGCTTATATCAGATTTTTTTAAGGGATCAGGTTTTAAAGGGGGCAGACCCTCCAGGTCCCTATAGGAGGCCATTTCAAAAGGTATGATTATAAATCTTTCCCTCAATGTACATATTTCACAGGTGATTGTAATTTTAAAGGTATAGGTCACTGAAAAATGCCACATTTTTTCAGCATTTACTCACCCTCATGTCTTTTAAAATCCATCTTACAAATGTTTATTGTAAAGGAAACATAAATGATGACCATTTTTATTTTTGGCCAAATTACTCTCTAAAACTTTTTCCTCTCATAAGAAATGAGGCAATCAAATCATATTAATGTGCATTTAAACAGCCAAATAAATGTATTTCAGTGTAATTGGCTCTAGTCATTTTTTTTCCTGTGAAGAGATGTTTCATCATTAGCCACAAGAGTCTTTAAATTAAATCAATGCTTTTTAATTATACCCATTGTCTAAGATGGACGAACTTGAGTCAGGTACAGTCACAGACAAAGATGAGAAAATCTCCAGTCTTACTGATTTCATCAGTGCATTTTTTTACTTTATACTTTTAAATAATTAAGAACCACTGAATGCCTTTTTTTTACTTTAATTCAGCTACTTTTGCCAAGATTTTTACTGACACACAGTCCCCACAGTATAACCTAAGTACAAGTTTTTCTCTGTACAAAATTATATATGGTTATAGTTTAAAAGATATAGCCGAAGAAGCAATGTCTAATATTGTTTAATATATTAATAGCAGCAACACGTACGATGGACACTATAATGTCCCTGTTATTTGTAACTCTTACATAAACTACTCTGTGTAATAGGAATCTGAAACATAAGTGATTTCCCTGCTCTCAGGTCAAAAAGCCACTGTAGGCTAACATGGTGTCTAAGAGCTCTGCATGGTGTAATTTTCAACATTTCAGCACGCAGTGAGACAGAGAGACAGCTGTCAGCACTGCAGAAATGCAGAAACGAGTCCCCTGTGGCTCTAGATTACATATGCTAAACAATTAAACCATTAACTTTCTCTTCCTCCCCAGAGGTCATGAATATGCAAAATGCTCATTAAACGGTTCTTAATGAATGCTTTGCTCTTCTATTTTCTCTTTGGACTCCCTATTGATTATCCAGTTCTCTCTCAAGTGCTTGTTTTATTCTAGACTGACATGCCATCATATGACCTCACTCCAAAGTGTCAATCACAGTAGCCCGTTTTCTGTCTCTCTGTCTCTCAATATTGCAAAGCACAGCTGGTTGCTGGCTGACATCATCCTCTATATCAAACACACTTATTTGCCTCGGGCTAATATAATGTCATGTTCGGGAATGTTAAAGTGTCTGTTCTCCAGGAAAGCCATTATCTTATTCTTTTTTTCGACTGGCTTGTACACACTATAAGGATAATTGCCCAAAAAATATTTTGTCATCATTTATTCACATCATTTATTCCGAAATGTTGGAAAAATGAAATGATACTTTTAAATATGAAACCAAACCACCAGTAGGTGGCGGCAAGTCACTGTCTTAATGAGTGAGTCACTGATTCAACCAATTCATTCAAACGGCTAATTCATTCAATAAATAAAGCAAGTGACTGGCCGTTTATCAATATGCGTTCTTGTCTGTATTTGTGTTCTTGTGGACTTGTGAAACGTCATCAGTCGTCGCCCAAGTACTGTTCCAATTCAAAGTTCACATCTAGCCAAGTACAGTTCAAATCCCCAGATGTGTTCTTGCCCCCCCCCTTTTATCAAGGATGCATCCAGAGGTGACTTGTGCGAACTTGAGGCAGCCAGGTATCCCAGAATGCATTTCGCACCAACCAGCGAGCGTTAATGGCAGAGGAGAAAACCCACATCATTTTCAAAATATTACTGTTATTGTGTCGTGAAGTGCAGTTCTAAGAGTATTTCAGGCAAGAATGTAGTTGTTTAAAACTCAAATCTGCGGTTTATTTATAAAGATAGGGCCTATTTGAAAATGTGCTTCGCTGATTTCGGAGACATGAGCTCCACGCGATCACCGGGCGCTCAGTGCTCATGTATCCGTCAAGAGCAGCCTTACCTCGGCTAGTCCTTCTGACATTTGCCGCTGGATCTGATGTCTCTGTAGTGGTTAAACATGAGATATAATTAATTTTGGGTAAATCTAACAGGCAATCTTTGGTCTCATGAATCTATTATTTCTTCCAGGTCATATCGTTTTGGCTGAGCACAAAGTTATGTTTAATAAATTATTTATTTATTAATCGTAATACAACGCTGACTTTGTTGCATACATTTGACCGAATTGTTTGCTTTTGTCTTTATTTCCTATTACATAAGTCTCTTATTTATAGTTATACTTTTATAATGGCTATTATTGTTCATTAAAACTGACATTTAACAAAAAAGGCTTGTCATATTTCATTTTATTATACATTCAGTGAAGATAATCATATGTGCACATATTACCTAAACCACATATTAATGTTTTATATTTTTAAAATGAAAACGAAAAGGGTTGTGTTTTATATTTTGAAGAAAACGAAAAAGCAGTGGTGTTTGATATCATTTTGTTTCATTGTAATGCATGTACACATTGCATGAACCACATTTTTGTGGCTATTAATATTTTAAATGAAACAGAAAAGAGGCAATGCTGTTTGATATATTCAGTTTTACTGTAATGTATGTACGTTCCCCAAACTACATTTTTGCGGATATTAATATGTTTAAAAGAAAACGAAAAGAGGCAGTGGTGTTTGATATCATATTTCGTCGTATTGTATACATAGAGTGAAGATAACCGGAGTGGCCAAGGCGAGCTGACTGACATTATAAAGTACGCTGCTGTTCCATTTGCAGAATTATCGGACTTGCGTCCTCCCGTCCTCGGGAGTTTGCACTTCCGAGTCGAACTTTGCGTACTTGGTATTGAGAAACGGCTACTGTCTTTATGAATGATTCACTGAATCATTGACTCACCCGATTCGTTCAAAATGCTGAATCATTCAGTAATGAAACACCGCTGTGTGTTGCTCGGAGAGGCGCGACTGTTCTGCCGTGGCTTTGCTTAGAACTATTTTCGTTAAATAGTCCATGTGTCTAAAATGTAATCAGTTAATATTAACTACTTGTTTATTGAACTACTGTTGTATAAAATCAATGTCACATTTGCAGTCGTGCTGGTGCTTGGTCGTGTGATGTTGCTTACCAATATCACATGTTATATCGAATTTTTATCTTTTTTTCTACCGCAGTATGTTTACTTTTTTGTGTGTGCTGTTGCGCCTATTAGTTTTGATTTCTCCGCAAGTCAGACAGGTGCACGAGCCTCAACTGATGCCACCTTGATACTGTCAATATTACATTAATTACTAATCCGTTATCAGTCACCGTTTACACTCAAACTAATAAAATCAGAATCATTCTCACCAAAGTTTAAGTGCTGTCCTAGTTATTGTTTGTTGTTGATGTTTTAATCAGGTTACTTGTCCGGTCGGGCAAGTCAAATTCTCTTTCACTTGCCCCTTCACAAAAGCCACTTGTCCCGGACAAGCGTTAATGTCGAGCCCTGTATATGACTTACTTTCTCTTGTGGAACACCAAAAAAAGAAGTTTATCAGAAGGTCTGAGCTGCTCTTTTTAATGCAATGAAAATGAATGGGGAGCAGGGGCGTTCAAGCACTGAAAAAAGCATGATAGAACAAGTCTATATAACTTATATTACGTTTTCTGAATCCATACAGTAGCTTTTATGTGACAAACAGACTAGTTGCTAATCACTGAAAATCTAGAATTACCGGTTGTAGTCACTGTTCACTTCCATTCTATGGAAATGAGCAGCTTGGAAATGCTATATATGACTCTATTTGTGCACCACAGAAAACAAAAGTTATAAGCATGAATAAATGATGGCAGAATTTTCAATTGTGAGTGAACTATACCTTTAACACTTCAGTATTGTCTTTCACCCCTGTCGAGTTTTTGCTAACAACCTATTGCTTGCTCATTTCAAGTTGTTTTAAAGGATTATCCTGAGGCAATTATGCAAAGGTATTAAAGGGGTATAGATGTAGGAATTGTACTGGGTACAACAACAATCACAGTCAAAGTCACACTGTGTTTTTGTCATACTCAAAATGTGCATGCAGTACAAACAGTTTTCAAAGAGCTCTGACTCTCAGAGCAAAAAGGTTAAACACATGAAGGAGGAGAATTCTCTGCGCATTTCAGAACAACAACATGACTATTCTCACTCTGGCCCTTTCACTGTCCAGCCATCCCCCACAGGAGTTGGTGGGAATCTGGTGAATAATGCGGTTCTCCTTTAATTAATTCAAACCTGCTTTTGGAGCACAAAGACTCGAGAGGAGAGCAAGTGTAGTGTAGGGTTTAAAGAGCTCTTAACACACAGGCATGCATCAACCATGATGGCCTGAAGGAGTGGAGAACACATTCTGAAGTTGTAATAGAACCAACCACTGAATTGTAGAACCACAGTGCATACATAATTTAAAAGAATGGTGCAGGTTAAATACAAGTTAAGATGTTTGATATCATGTAGGTTACTGCAGAAAGTTATGTTTTGTAAAGATGTGAAGCTGTCTGAATTGTCCTTTTAGTGGTGAGATTATTATAGGGAGATTAACGTCTGGTTATTCTGACGTAATTCCTGTGGTCATGTCCTAGATCACGTCCCTTTCTGGTGTCCCTGCATGGATCATGTGAAAGTTACCAGGTGTAGTGGCTTTAAATTATCATGACAGAAGTTGAAAAATTGGATTATAAGTACAGCATTTGATCACATCTCTCATGGTAATATGTAAGCCTTGTGGTTGTATGAAGTGGTTTAAGAAGCAGTATAAACTATTTACTTGAAGTACCCCCTGAAAGTTAATATTACAATAATTTAACAACAATCACATGTTCACGGTTCTCTGATGTTGAATAATGATCACATAACATGCAGGTAAACTAATAAAATAGTTTTTGATTTTTAGTTTAGTTTAGTTTACTTATTCAGCCAAAGGTAATATTAGTTTAATTTTAGGACCGTTTGGTTGTATTTTAAATTATTGTGAAACTGTATTGGGTCAACAGTTAAATGTCCAATGTAAAATGTGCACTCAAAAGTCTGGGGTCAGTAAGGTTTCTTTTAAAGGGATAGTTTACTCCAAAATGTAAATTTTGTTATTAATTACTCGCCCCCATGTCGTTCCAAACCCGTAAGACCTTCGTTCATCTTCGGAACACAAATTAAAATATTTTTGATGAAATTGGAGAGCTTTCTGACCATGCATAGACAGCAACGCAACTGCAAAGTTCCTAGACCCAGAAACAAAAATAACGACTTTATTCGACATTTTGGAGAGTACCACGACGCATGTGCGCGCTTTCCAGTGAACGTAAACAACGCCGATTACGTTCTGGGGAAAGTGCGCGTATGCGTCGTGGTACTCTCCAAAATGGCAGAAGAAGGTAACTCTGGGAGAAGAATTGTTAAATAAATAGTTGTTTTGTTTTCTTTGTGCACAAAAAGTATTCTCGTAGCTTTGCAAAATTTAAGTTTAGGCACTGATGTCACATGGACTGTTTTACTGATGTCCTTACTACATTTCTGGGTCTGGGAACATTGCAGTTGCGTTGCTGTCTATGCAGGGTCAAAAATATCTTATTTTGTGTTCCGAAGATGAACGTAGGTCTTACGGGTTTGGAATGACATGAGGGTGAGTAATTAATGACAGAATTTTCATTTTGGGTTGAACTAACCCTTTAAAGAAGTTAATATTAAGCAGAACAGCAGTTTTAAACATTGATAGTAAGAAATGTTACATGAGAACCAAATCAGCATTAAAATGATTTCTCACAATATTACTGTTTTTACTGTATTTGTCATCATCATCATCATCATCATCATCATCAAAAAAAAAAAATCTTACTAACCCCAAACGTTTCAACAGTAGTACTGTAGGTCTTGAAGCAAAAGCAGTTAAGACCATTGGTCTACATTTTGTAGAGTGTGAGTTCTAGTACTTCCTCTATGACATCACTGTGTTTGTCTCATTGATTGAGGGTCCCATTGTCACTGACAATAGCAGTAAAGCAACAGGAGACAAAACAACCAAGAATGCACCATAGTTCTCCCAGTGTGGACCACTCAGCTGCACACAGAGAGAGGAACATATGGGCAACAATACATCAACATCTCTCCTCCGCCCCCCATGACAGACACAACACTTTCTGCTTCAACTCGGACTCTTGTACCAGTAGTCAACAGCCACAAATCAGGCCTGAGCAGTTCATTACGCAGTCCCAGTGCTAAGGCTTATCAGAATAGGAAGTATGGAAATACATACAGACTTGTGAACACACCACACGCCCATTCACTGAAGGCGTGGAGCCAGCAGTCACATCCGTCTCTCTCAGCTCTACGTGCTAAAAGTAGATCCTTTAAGATCTTCCAGTCCAATCACATGCAACACGGCTGCTCCCTAATTACTGTAATGAGCATGTTGAGCGGAAAACACCACAAACAAACAAACACCAAGAGCAACGATGGGAGGACAGAATGAGGCCAAAACAAAAAGGGTCCCGCTTCCTCTGCTGGATATTTTAGAAGTTATTAAGCATGTTTACATGGACAATCTTACACTGATATGCTTAATAAGATGACAAGATTTTAAGTTAATCAACTACTTAAACTTATTCAATATGTGCATATCTGTGTACATTTTGACATTAAGACGAGAAAGAAACCAGTTTTTATATGTAAACATGATTTTGTTTTTGATATAATAGTGTTTTGTTGTACAGGTAAACGCACTCATTGATCGTTGTTCTTGTTAGTTGTTATACATTCATATTCATAGCTTTCACTTGTACAGACTACTATATTCACACAATACAGCCAATTTCTAATGGACCATTCTTTTGTTGAGCAGGAAGGGGTGCGAGGAGATGTCAAGCCCCAAACCCCCTGCTACCCATCAACGATGTGACCCGCAGTGCAATATTCAGTCTGAGAGTCGACTAGTGAGATTTGTGACATATTAATCACAAATTTATTAAACTCCTCAGCAGTGACTACCACTTTTTTTCCCACATGAGCAACTCAAAAGACAACAAATACTGCTGCTGCTGTGAGACTTTATAACCCCCCCCCCCCTTAACAACAGTTCCTGTCAGCTACCGAATGTTACACACAAAGTGTCACAGTTCGCAAGCTTAGACAATCATATTTAGCGTTATTTGTTCAAAAAGCCAAGATTATACTTAAAAACTACATGTATGTATAAATGTATGTAGTCATGATAGATAGATAGATAGATAGATACATACATACATACATACTTACATACAAAATTAGAAGAACCTTTAATAACTGTACCACAACCATTTGTATTTTTTTCCTTACCTGGCTAAAGGTTGTAGCTTCTCCAAGTATGCAAATTCTAAAATATTCTCCTTGTGCAGTCTGTTAGTAAGAGTTTCTCAGTTCCACAGCAAGCATAGCGACCTAGTGCACAGATTCACACTGACGGACAACAAGCTGAGCGTGAACGACAATCCTGTTATGTTGCCACTGACCTCCCACTATGAGCTGTGCCGGTGTTTCCCAAGCAGTCTTACAATCTCCTCCAAGTCCCTCTCTCCCCTGCTCACTCTCTCTTCTTAGTTCAGCCCCCAAGGGAGTGCTTTAGATTTCCCAGACACACCCTCTCCAATGGGCAGAACTTGTGGAGTCATCTCACAACTGACTAGCCGGCCCCTGCCCCCAGCAGCTCTCTCCTCTGTCATGTGTCCAGTCCAAACATTACTGGCCCTTCTTTGTTCAAGTTAACTTTTTGGACAAGTATTACAAGTTTCTGTTGTGTGTCAAATGAATACTGAAGATTTCAATGTTAAAACCTAAAATAGTCTAAAAATAGACTCTCATATTTTACACCTTATATGGTCAACAATAATTTATTTAACTGTCAACCAATGCTTTTTCAGAAAAGGCTAATCAGAATGGCTAAATGTTTTTTTTTTTCTGTTGTCTGTGAGGAACAGAATTTCCCGTCTCTTTGTCCTCGGATTCCTCTTCATTGTCAGTGGAACGATAACAAACGACAGAGGCAGAGTTCCTTCCCGAATGATTCAGGCAGAGAGATGGGGTGCGGTGTGATCTGACTAAAGGCTGATGTGAGTGCTGTGATCATGCAGGTTTGTTTTGTCATTCAGTTACTGTCTGTATGTTGTGCAAACATCCAGAACCAAAGCTATCCATTTTAATACATTTCTAGTATTGTAGGGTTGCATATAAATACCAAAAGTGCCTAAGCACTAGTGCCACAACAATGAATTCACTACTAACAAAGTGTGTGCACTAGAAACACTGAAAAGGATACATCTGGATTGAAATAGGCCTCCTTAAGTTACAGCACACCTGCCTAGAGTACCATTTGTCAAGTGTCAAAACCAGACATTGTCCTGAAAATAGAGATATATATCTGTCAAAGACACCACTCAAAGCACTGTTATCAATCTTCAGCTCCATGCAATTAAACGTGCACACTGTGAAATTGAGCGTTTATTATGTGACATGAGCAATAGATCACTAAAAAGGAAGAGTTATGGTGAATCTGTCAACATGTCGGGTTTGTTCAGCCCTTGAGTTCTCAAGTAATGTAGTATAGACACAACCAAAGATAACAATATCCATAACGAATGATAAGTGTGGCAAAACAGCTTCACATAAAGTAACACTCTAAATTCTAATTGCACATCAACAACAGTAACAGTTTCAACTTTTTAACTTGCTTTAATAACAAGGTCTTCTTCGCCTTGACTTGTATTTTCTCATTATTCCATGTTTTTTTGTTACTTACGTATACTGTAAATAACATAAAGAAGTCCTGCCTGCTGATTGTGATGTCAATATCTCTACTGTGGTATAAACAGTATTGCACAATCTCTAGTGCTTGACACATTTCTACCATTTCATGGAAATTTACCGTCATGCCATAATGCCAATGATTGAGAGCAGACATTCTTTGCTTTAATCTGATGGTCTCATCACCTTAGGCACCTTGACGTGGAGTCAGACCGCCTGACTGGACCTATACAGCCTCCAGCTGAGCAGTTTTGACTGGAGGAGGACTGGATTCAGTAATTTGACTAGTAGCTCATAATTCAAACAGGTTATAGAAGACACAATTACAGACAAATAAGAACACCTCAAACATAATGGTTTGTTTGTAATGGTGTGTCTGATGTATTCTGACCTCAATGGTAACAATATTAGCTTTTTTAAAGCAATGATCAAGTTGCCATGAAATCAATTTTCATGATATATTTTTTTGATACACTTTAATATTGTTATCGATTCATTGGTGCAAATTATTTTAAAGGTAAAAAAAATTATACAATTTTCCTAAATTTCTCTGAAACTCTTTAGGTGACATGAATTAGGAAAATTACAAAAATTTAAATAAAATTACATCTTGAATTATTCCGTTTTTTTGTTTTTTTTTTCTTCTTATTGCAATGTAATTTTTGCAGTTGTTTTCCTTATAAATTTGTTGCAAACAGCACAGCTCATTGAGTCATTATGTGATTATTGAGTTCATCTGTGATTATAAGTATTAAGTTGCAGTTCCTAATAAAGTTACCAGTAGACGGACAAATAACTATTTTTATCTTGATTTGGAGCTTGGTGAGCAATTTTGAAAGCAATTTTGTATTGAACTATTTTATGTATTTATGTGTTTCCATACAGGAACAGAAAAACGTATTGGAATGGAATGCATCAATATGAGCACAAGACAAAGTCTGTGTCTCACAAACAGTCACAGGAAGTGTCCCTTAGAAGGGATATAGAGCTCATCTATTTCTGCCTCTCTCTCTCCTTCTACTGGTTCCACCCAAGGCTGAGAGTAAGAGCAGTTATCAAAGTATGAAATGTAATCTTGCCCCATTCCACAACAATGTAATCATCAAGGCAATGTTTTCAACAGGAAAATAAGAATTTTCTTCTCATGAGTGATTTTCTGAATCATAAAATCGTGGACTGTAAATAATGGGATAATCATCATTTCTTCGCTGACTTTTACAAATGTTACCAACTGAAATCAGATTTTAAAAGTCTTTACAAAATGATTATTTGTGCAAGCATAATTCCTTTGTGTACCATGGGAGAATAATTAAAAAGCCTTATTAAACTTGTTATTGGATAAAACCATGTAAAAATGTGAGCAATAACTTGCCTCAGTCTTGCCAGCTTTATCTTATGCCCTGTGCCTCAGATAAACATGATGTGGAATCTGCTTGTCATGACTGGTATTTTCCAACACTGGCAAATAGCTGCTCAGCAGTAACACCACTACATCTGACCTGTCAGTTTACAGTCTAGCTGTCATCAGATGGAGTTTAGCTGCCACTTATACATGGTCAAGCATGGTCATATTGATGGACTAAGTGGCCACTGGTGACTGGTTGTCCGATTCCAGCCCCACATTCTTCCTTATATATGTGTAACTCTATTCCAGGTCCCTGGATAAATATGGCTAGTGAAAGTAAAAGGATCTTTACTAGGAAGGAGAATTGATATAGACTGTATTCAGAGTAGACAACATATTTCATATTCAAATTCATATGTTAAAGGGTTAGTTCACCCAAAAATGAAAATTCTGTCATTAATTACTCACCCTCGTGTTGTTTCAAACCCGTTTTCTGGACCTTGAACGTGGTAGTTACCTTGCTGTTTATGGGAGGGTCAGAGAGCCCTCATATTTCATCAAAAATATCTTAAATTGTGTACCGAAGATGAACGAAGGTCTTACAGGTTTCGAGCAACACAAGGGTGAGTAATTAATGACAGAATTTTCATTTTTGGGTGAACTAACCCTTTAAGCTCCCATCTAATTTTCACAACTTTCTGGAGATTTTGTCAACAGGAAATTTATTCAAATGTATTCTTCGATATTTTATTGGTGGAATGATTGAAATCTCATTTAAAAAGGTAGACTCAACCCATTTTACTTCCATGTGATGTATTTCAGAGTTTTATACATATACATTTTTTATAATTATAATTTTATACATCAGGATTGTAAAAAGTGATTTCTATATGGCAGGTGGTTAAAACAGAAAAACGAAAAAAAATAGGAGGGCTTGATGATTTCAGCCAAACAAGGAAAGCTTCATCAGAGGTGGAGCAAGTTTTGATTATACATAATCCAAAGACATTTTTAACATCTTTTTTTTTCTTCTTTAGACTAACGTGCATTGATGAATCATTCACATTAAGACCAGGAACATGCATAAACAAAGTAAAAAAAAAAAAAGATCATTTTTGATTTCTTTAAATCCTCAGATGTAGTTTTTTTTCCATTAATGCATTTTGTGTTTTTGGAATAAATCAAATGTGGCATCTGCTCTGAGTCTAGTCTTTTGAGCATATTGTTGAACTTGGCAAAATGCCAACAAATCCCTCCTCCCAAGTATTTAAACATTGCTCAGAAGAGTAATGGACACTTTCTACAGGTGACATTTGTCTAGCAGACAAGAGAGCTTAATGCAGGTATCTGAAAAGCTTTTTAACAGAGCAGCAGCAATGACTACTTTATGCCCCAGTATCATCCGTCATGAAGGATATATTTTGGACATGTATTAAATTTCAAAACAGAGGTTTTTTAAGAGGGGCACAGCTGCTCATTCTGGCTGGGAAATGCGTTGACGTTTATGAAATGCTGGCACAGAGCTGAATGTGACTGAGGGGTGAGGGAGTTGATGCCAGCTCTACTCTCACACCCAGTATGAGCGCAAGGACAGGGAAGAGTTTTCCCACAAAACGCCCAAGAAACACCCAGAATATATCCAAGAGACACCCTGGGCTTTCATCTAACTGTGATGAATTTTCTCACGTTTTCTCACAAGGCTCAGCCCTGGCTCTCAAAATATTTCGAATTATGCTGCTTTTTCTAATGCTTATGCTGGATTAGGTTTTACAAAGCACCCAAAGTGCTTAATGAAAGAACTGCATAATTGGGATTTAATTTGAGCGTATATCCACTCTGTAATTCAACCATTTTCATGCTTAGTCTTAATCATAGTTTCTGCAACAACAAAACATATATTGGATAATAAATAAAATAATAATAAACAAAATTATGAAACCCACATAGAAGGATGCATTGCTGACCTTGGAGGTTATGTAGCTCAGAACTGCTTATGTATGGAATTTTATATACTGTATGGTGGCATCCCTTTGAACGAATCTGCAATCTGCACTGAGAGCAGGGAAGGCAGTGAGCCAACCACCCATTTAATAGCATGCTTCATTTAATAGCATACTCCAGCCCTTCTACACAAGAGCAGCCTGTCATCATTGCACATCACTGCAAAAAGTGCTACAAATACATGTGAGTGAGTACTGTGTTTATGCATTGACACACACTTTTCAACTACACAAAAAGCACCAAATAAAATAAAGTACTGCATAAAGCTAAATAACTACTGGAATAAAGAAAAAAAAATCATCATTTACTCACTCTCAAGTCATGGCAAACCTGTATGTTTCTCTTTCTTCTAGGAAACACAAAAGAGATGTTTTGCAGAATATACAGTCTGTTCTTTCTCATACAACAAAAACAGTGATTGTCAAGCTCCAAAAAAGTACAGTTCATATATGTACCATAAAGTAGTCCATATGCAAGACAATCGTGGCTTTAGAAGTCGCACAGACCACTTTTTTCTACTAAACATATTCTTTTTGCTTACAGATGATACAGGTTTGGAACAACATTAGGGTGAGTAAACAAATGACAGACGTTTCATTTTTGGGTGAACGGTTCAATTAGGAATGTAATGCTTTTAAATTTGCACTTTAGCAGGTTGAAATGCTTGGGAGATTGATTTCAAATAACTATAAAAGTGAAAAAGTAAGAAAAAACTTTGAAGGACATAAAAGAGTAAATTGGTTGTTACTGGAAATAATCGTGTTTCAATAAATATATGCGTTTTTCAGTAAAAGATTTGAAAACACAGCTGTTAACACAGCAAAATAATTCTTATGAAACTAACAAGATCTTTTTCACAGGGCTGCAGCAGTGGAGATTTAACCTCTTTGCTCTGAGGAAGGTGGTCTATGAAATTGTATGTGTAACATTTGCATTTCTCACAGGATGTGAGGACTCCAGGAGTTGATTGGAGACGCTACTAGAATGGGCTGTTAAAGGTGTCGAACCCGGTTTAATCAGACCACCTATTGAGTCCTCAAACAGCCAAAACATTTCAAGGGAAACAATAGTTATTGTCCTCAAGCACGGGACCATGCCAGTAGAGACCAGATGTCTTTTAACCACTGACAGTAAGTTTTCAGACTGCTTAAAGCTTTTGCTTATGCTGTAACCCTTTGTAAGTTTGTGTTAAAGACTACTTGATTTGTAATATTAAATAACCCAAGCATTTGTTCAAAAGCTGTTCAGCACTATTCCTATTGGTTACAAAACATAAACAACATTTTATTTGCAAAGTCGCTGATCCAAGACATCTAATTCAACAGCCCATTTTCTAAAATGTCAGAGTCTCTATAGCAATGGAGTCGAGGCAGTATGTTATGCCTGGGAAATGAGCCTCGGCCTGTCAGCCCACTGTTTGTATGTGTGTGTCTTGACTTGCTTTTTATGGACTTAATTACACACAGTGTAGGGGTGCCCCCACAGCAATGCTGACTGCCGGGATTGCGGGATGGGTGAACGAGTTTATAATCACCTGGCAGCTCCTGCACACAGCAGCGTGTGTCTGCTCCTCCTCTACATAGACACGCGTCTGTGTGTCTGTTTGACTGAAGGGTAGGGGTGGCAGTGTTGCCAGATTTTGCTAAATATAAAAAACAAGTCCAGAAAAAGTGACCTGCCTCACTAAAATAAGCAGCAAGTCAGTTTTTGTACTCTTGGTGAAGGGTGGTTGGTGGTAATAGTTTAAGGAGAATTCCTTATTTCGTTGATTTTATTTAATATAGAAAAAACCGTGTTAAATTATTCGTTTGCATCTTAATTTTTTTTTACATATTTCATTTTTTAAAAATTCTGTACTTTTACAAAAAAATGTTTTATACATTCAACTGGCCATTTAGATTCATTTGGCAAAAGGTATTTTTTCTTGTAAACTATGGCGATTAATGATAAAATGTAAAGTGTGGCTTGATTATCAGATGGAAATTTTTTTCATGATGGTTTTCAGACATACTTTATTGTACTATGTGGGGCAAGCGCTATCAAATACGTGACTGTGATTTGTAAATAAACCCCATAACACAACCCGCAACTGCCCATATTTATTAGAATCTTTATTAAATCTATGACAATGTCAAAGAAGTAATTTTTATGAGAAGCAATTATTACTTAAAAAAATCCATGTTGTTTCAAAGTAGCTATAAAAAAATTGTGACCGTAAAGCCCCCCATAAGCGACTCTGGCAAGGAAAAAAATTTTTTGCAATGAATGTACTTGTGCTAATAATTGTCTAGTTATACAGTATGTAATCCAACTCGTGTTCAATGAATACATTAAATTATAATGTTAGTAAGGCCATGTTTAAACTGTAAGGATAACGATTAGTTTAGTTTTTCAAGTCAATGCTAAAATAAGCAGACATGGCAACTCTATGAGGGGTGGATAGTCTAATGTTAGGATGTCTTTGTGTGTGAGTGTGCGGAAGCAAGTCCATTCATGACTCACTATCAGTGTTGACAGTAAATGCTTCTTATGTTTCTTAGTGTTCTCTGATGAGCCGTTATCTCCATAATTTCAGCACGCTGATTAGATACGTATCACTTTCAAGGCTTAAGAGATGACTCCTTGAAGATCTTGAGGATAGCATAATTATGTTTGTCTCAGATTAAAACTTTTCCACGAAGCTGAGCTGGCATCGAGTTTATATATAGACACTACCATTACACACACACACAAACAATACTCCATGGGGAGATCTATCCCACACTCCAATGCTTAGTTTTGTGAGCTAATCCCTGTTGATTTGACCCCATATGCATGTGTCCCCGTGCCTGCAGCCTGAACTGCTCTCCCACCCTATGTATAGCCTTGCTGTGATTAACGAAGCTCTTCAGTGTCGGGCTCTATGCATTGACAGACACGGTCACAGGCTGTCCAGTAGAAGCAGGGCTATGGAGCAGCAGACTCAGCCCAGCCAGAGAAAACATCCACAAAGAGATAAGCTCCTGCTTCTTTGTTTATGAGGAGGTGTGTGCATGGAGAGAGATACTTTAATTGCTGGTTTAGTCCTTGAGTTTAATGATTCTGTTACACCTTTTGTATTTTAAAAAGCCCTTAAAAATAGCAGAAGGCAAGTCAATTCAGTCAGTAGCCACCCTTTGAGCAGCTATCGTCTATGCTGGAAATAGGCATACAAGTGAAGCTTGTACCTACTCTACCACTGAAAAGTTTAGGGTTAATAAGATTTGAATTTTCATTATTATTATTATTTACTTTTTTGAAAGAAAATATGACTTTTATTCAGCAAAGACATATTAAACTGATCAAAAGTGACAAAAAAGACATTGTCACTAAATATTTTTATTTTTTAAAAATGCAGTTCTTTTGAACTTTCTATTGATCAACAAATACTGAAAAAATATGTTAGAGTTTCCACAAAAATATTAAGAACGAAGCACAACTGTTTTCAACATAATAAATAAAAAATGCTTCCTGAGCACCAAATTAGCATAATAGATTGCTGAAGGATCATGTGACACTGATGACTAGAGTAATGCACGCTGAAAATCCAGCTTTGCCATCGCAGGAATAAACTACATTTTAAAATACATTTATTTTAAATTCTAAAAACAGTTATTTTAATTTCAAACACTATTCCACAATATTACTGTTTTTACTGAACGTTTGATTAAATAAATTCAGCCTTAGTGAGCATAAGAGTCTTTTTTCAAAAACATTAAAAAATCTTACTAACCCCAAACTTGTAAACGGTAGTGTCCTTGAGTGGGAAAAGACCGGGACTAACCTCTTTTTGTTTCACGCTCTCGCAGCACTTGGATACTGGAGAGAATGTGGATGCGATGGAGACGACTTTGGACCCCCATACCCAACAGATCCATCTCTGTAAGTTGCAACAAGTCCTAAAGAGAGACAAAAACACAGAGTTGAAGTGGTTTAAATGTGTGGTGAGGATGACAAGGGCTCGAACTAATGGCCATCTATCATTCACACACAAAAACAAACATCAGAAAAGTGTACGGTTTAAGCTAGCGGTGTGTCATTACGGCCCGTGCTTCGCCACTCCTCAAAGTCAGGCCTTGTGTGGCTTTCAAAACAATACATTCCTTTTGCTTCTGACACAACAAAAACGCACGGCTATGTTTTAGACGGCATCTCTGCTTTCATTGTTCCTGGCAGGACAAAACAAGAGCTGTTTAATTGAAGGTTATGTGCTATTTTCTGCTGTTTAGTATTTACAGTGCAAATGCCAAAGCATTCCTTCCAAAATAAACCGTAACAAACATGTGCTGTCACAGCATATTGGGTTATTTGGGACTGCCCATATTTTGTCAATGCAACTAAAATTGGTAAACTCAGATTTTTGTGGCTGCATTCCAATTTGCATACTATCCATCCTAAATATGCAAGATTTGAATTTGTTTGTCTTGAAGCTATTTCTGTGGTTTGCATCCATAAGAATGTATCCTTTCATGGAAATGACAAAGATATCGGTACACAGGAAAACATAAATTATGTAGAACAATTTTCACTCACAAATTGCTAGTAAATGTCACAATTTATTACAAAGAAAAAGCGAGTAACATTGAATTAAACATGAAATTTTGAAGTAGAAAGACTGCAATCTTGAAAGCAAGATTTCATACTTCAACTCTTGTTCTTGTAAATTGTTCTCCAATAATTTCTCTGTTTTAACATCGGTAAATGTTATTTTTAACATTTTATAATTATAATGTTGTAATGCCTGAATATACTTACTATAGCATTTAAAATGACCAATTAAAAGTTTTAGTATATTATTTTTAATAAAGAAAAAAGAGAAAAAATGTAATTTATAATGTCCAGGTAATCTTGCTGTTCATTCTCATTATTCAAAGGCCTTTACCAAGTCATTCGTTAAGCGTAGCTATGAGGATCCGTGTGAAATCTGTTGTGCTGAATTGGTGCAGCGAGGTGAAGCAGTGTTGATCTAACTTTGGAGAAACAGATGCATGCTGCATTGCTCTCTTTGTGTGTTCTATCTCATCTGCTCCAATGGTTTCATCGAATGGATTCTACCCAGAATCTCTTACATCAGCAGCAAGTACTCTTTCCCACTGCCATGTCTCTGTTTTTACAGGCTAGTTTGGGAAAGCAGAGAGAGAGTGGTGGACAGGGACGGACAGAGCGGCAGACACAAAGAAAGTCAGTGAAAGACATAAGGCCAGAGTGTGGGAAGAGATGGAAAACGAGGGGATAACATGCTGGTAAGGGCCCATTGTTCATCTGCCTTCAACCCACAGCTAAAACCCACAGCTGAATCTAACAAGCCATGACAAAGCCTCTGCACCCTCAACTCTTTATTTACCATGTGTGGTCTCATATCAATCTCTCATGCTGAGACTTCAAAAACATGTCACTAAGCATGCAGCTATTCAGACACCTCACCTTGAGTGAGAAGGTAGATATAAGAGATGTGCTACTTTGTTGTTGTTTTGGCAGAAGGTTCGTAGATCTTAAGCCATTGTCCTATTAGTTGGGTGATTTGCGTGCATGTGTGTGCGCCCACAGATACTCATGAAAGACTCTAAGAATCTAACCATTACTAGTTGCTCTTATAAAAACTTCCATGGTACAGTGATGATATCAGATGACAAAACGATGGTACTTTGATATGATAATAGTGATGATGATGGTACTAAATGTAGGTTTGTACACTCAGAATTTAACTGACAGTGCTTTTGAAATTCTAATTAAATTCCTGAATTTTAATAAACAGGATGCTGAATTGAAATTTAAAACTGAATTTATGGAAGATATATAAATGTGTGTGTTTGTGTGTAAGTCAAACATATTAGTCACTCAAATCAGTTATAAAAATAAAGGGAAAACACCTCTTTCGTCACTGGTTAAAGTGGTAATGGATACTTAATAGCTGTTTTATTGGTGCTGTTCTTCATCCAGGCTTTACCCTGCACTCCATTAGTGAGTTGGAATCACTGAAATACGATTCACCGTTAATGTGCATTGCACAGAGTAATCAGTGAGCCTATAATGGACATGTACTATAGTCGTTTCAGAGTGAACACTGCTGTTGTTTTTGATCCACTGTTCATTTCTTTCTTGGCAGTTGAGTGTCTTTTTTTGTAGTATTTATGTTCTTGCAAAAGAACAGAAGGGAGCTGGTTAAATTGTAAAGTGGATAACTGTGTTGTGACTTATACATCTTGTTATTTGTGGAGCATACAATGAATTATTTCAGAGCAACTGGACTTCTTCATAGGGCACTGAAAATGAGCCACCTGGGGCTCATGTTGTGGGTGACAGGTGGTGAACAAAATCTTTCCATTACATACAACTATCATGGTTCTGACTAGAATGAAAATGAAAACTATGTTTTGAGGTGCAAATGCATTAATGTAGGGGTGTCCGATCCCGCTCCTGAAGGGGCATCTTCCTGCAGCGTTCATCTGCAACCTGCTTCATCACAGCTAACGGGAAGTTTTTCTTGATTAGCTGGTTCAGGTGTGTTTAATTATGGATGGAGCTAAACTCTGCAGGAAGGTGGTTCTCAAGGAAATACATTGGACAACCCTGTACTAATGTAAATGGGATGCCCAAAAATTAATCTGAAATGGAGTATTAGGAGTATTATACTATGTCGGGCATAAACCTTTAAAAAACTCTCACTCTCCTCCTGAGTATTTAAAAAGTTAATGAAAAAGGAAGTGAAGATAAAACAGTAAAGTACAGTATGTGTGCAATGGCCTTTACGTGTAAGGCCTGACGCTCTTTAAAACCATGCAATCAAGCAGTTCTGTCAAATATTTCTTTGTAAATGTAGAGTGAAGTTTAAAATTTAGGATTATTTGTGTGGTTAAAGTATTTTGTTGGCAGTAGCTTTAGAAGTGAGGTTTAGCACTATAGTCAGAGTCAAGCATGCATACTGGTATCTGTAAGCCAAGGAAATACTTTCAGAATCTCTATTTTACTGCTGTTCCTGGACGCACTTACATTCCAGGTGAAGTGTGTTGCCAAGAGTGTATAGCTGAAAATACAGATGTCAGATCAGCTGGTCTAAATTCAGTGAGATGCTTTGAACGGAATCTCGGCGTGCTTTCCGAGTTCAACCACAGAGTTTAGATTTCACTTTTCTGTAATGTTTGCTGCTTTTCAAAGCTCACTTTGACTGACAGCTCTATAAGTTGTTTATGATTATAATAAAGACAAGCTCACAGGCAGTCATGCAATTTCAAATAACTGTGTTTGAGTAATTGTATGGTACAGTGTGCAGTATGCAGCTCTGTGTGTATAAGCATGTGCATGTATGTCTAAACTCACAGTGTGTGCTGACTTTACCTCCACTCCATCATATTCTTCATCGAATAGCGTGCAGTACTGAGGTAGCCCCAGCTGACTTAGCCATTTCGAGATGGACATGTGCTTCATAATGGAAATTTATCCAAATGTTGCCTCAAAAATCCCTCCGTATGGAAGCCTGGAAGAAAAGCAAAGCATTATTTGCATTAATATTGTGATTTACTGAATACTGTTTTCAAATAGACCAGAGATAAATTTTGGATCATGTCCCACTGGTCCAAACCACATCAGGTTCTTTCCTTATATAGCATGATGAGTTATCTGACACATGACATTTGAGTCATTATTGAGCCTTGCCTTCAGACACAAATAAAACAAATTGTACAGAATCATCTGCCCTCAGATTTGACAGCTCATCCCGGAATCTAAAAAACATTACAGGGGTTGCAACATTCTGTCTGCACATGATTCTTTCTCAGTGAACCCTGGGGGTCCGCAAAAAGAAAGTACATGGTACTTAAGGTGAGCAAAGCAGTCCTAAGAAATCTAATAAGCAGTTTGAACGGTTTCATTATTATTAAGAAGTGATTCACAGTGCATTTTTGTGCATGAGTGTGTGCATGTGTGATGGGTGGAGCACATGTGCATAAATGCATATGTGCAATTTGGATGTGTGCTTGCATGACTCTGGATATCCTCCCTCTTACTGACTGTGAAACCGCACTATGGATTTATGGTGTTGGCTTAGGCTTTAATTACTATATGAACCAGCTCCCCTTAGTTTAATAGCTTATTTATGATAAGGCAGCATTTCTACTCCTTTTCTCCTTCAAAAACTCTTAAGTATGATTGGTCACATCACCAGGCGTTTCTCTTCTAAAAGACATAATCTGTGTGGGCAGTTATGCACAGATCAGAAAGATGTATGTCTTCTTTTTAAAGGCATGAATTCTAACACAAACAAATGACCAACAAAATGCAGAGGAATTGAATTATTAAATAAGTTGGATGAGGCAGCAGAGTGTTTTTTCAAATCTTGGCATGATATGTCCAATCATTTAAAAGATCACCCAGAGAGGAGGCCATTACAGTTATTAGTATGTGAGTGTGTGTGTGTATGAGAGAGAGAGAGAGACAGAAAGAGTGTGTATTTATAGACTGTATGGGCTCCAGGTAGAGAGCAGAAGACCCTGTCACCTTGCCTGAGAGAAGTGCTTTGTCAAGGGTTACACCTGCCAACAAAAGAATCCACTTCACAAATCATACAACTAATCATACCCTAAACATCATCTCATGCTCTATTTAGTACCTCATCATGACAGGGACATAGATTCAGATAAGCAATATGACTGCATATAATATTGCTCCTGCACAACAGTTCAATAAACAAAAAGTAAATAATGAGTAACTTATATTTGAAAAAATAGTTTCAAAGTCCAAGTTAACAGCTGCATGTCTCTGAGCAATTCCTGTGTTCCTGAATGACCTAGTGTGTTTGAATGAATTGCCTGGGTGAATGATTCATTGACTCACTCACTTATTTTATTTCTGGATGAATTAGTGTGTTTCAATGAAAGAGTTGAAGAAATTATTCAGTGACTCACTCACAAACACACTTGTCACCGCCTACTGGAATACCAATGTAACTTGCAGCAAGTTCCACTGTTGTAACTGCACCTGTTGTATGCACTGTTGTAGTTATTATTACTCATACTTAAGTATGAGCGATAAAAATAGCAATGTTTTCTTTAGTAAGCAGCATTAATTATGTAGTGAAACATTTCTGTTTGTTCCCCCCCTGCATTGATGAGACATCCTTGAGCCTACAATTTGACAGTAAATTAAAATGTGGTTTGGAGTGGGGAGGATATTTGGGTCATTAAATTACATTTCAGTTTATAAACTCAATAGTCATCTGTCAGCTTCAACTATTTCGTTTGTGAACCCTGCAGTATTTCATTTTGCAAATGCAGACATGCACCAGTTAGGAAGATCCTGATGTCCCTGTTTTCCCAGCAATCAACTTTCATCCACTCTCACACAATGGGCAATAAAAGCAGCTGTGGAAGTGGAGGAACATGGCTCATAAAACACTGCTGGGGCAATTCAGCAAAAAAAGTTGCAGTTAATCCAATATAGCTCACAGGCCCAGCTGTGCTCGCAGTCGGCAGCCCATCCCTGGGGTAAAGCAATCAGAGGAGTAGCTTGTACAATTGTGGGGAGGTTTATTCCTGTCATGAATGTCAATGCCCCATGTGGCCACATGAAGAGATGTATGGTGGGTCTCACACCTTAGAGGACAGGTTGTTTGGCTGACAAGAGAAGACTGACTGTCCTTGGAGCACTTACTGTAAACCAAACAAATGCCTTTATCTTTAATCAAGTGATAGTAGATTCAGTTTATATGATATTCAAGCCATTAGGTCCAATACACAGCTTGCTGTTTAGTTTCAAGCCATTAGAACTATTCCACTTGCCATTTGTACAATTAATAAATTCACTGAACAAACTAAAAGTAGCTTTTAGCCTTTTTTACTGAATTTATTTATTGTACAATTAAGTGAAAGAATTGTAAGCCGAATGTGTTAATGTGACCCAAGTGGATTTGACATGAAGTAAGCAAACAACATGTAGAGCATGACAATCTTGTAGTAATTCTTCCACATTAACATACAAATAACTTAATTGTTTATATACTACATTATTTTTGCCTTATGTAATGAAGTTGAAGGTGGATGCCCTTTTGGAATCATGATGATGATGATGAAGCACAGTTATTTGGCTTATATTAATTCAATAGACTCATGCATCTGCATGATCCAATCTTCTTAAAAGCCATTTTGTAGATACATCCCGACATGGCTTAATCGCATTTAGGGTTTAGAATGCACACACACTCACATATTAATGTCATATATGCCTGTGAAGCTTTACCATCGATAGAGTGCAGAACAAGATCATGTTCATCATATTCAACATATTCTTCCTGCACTCCTTTAAGATTCAATCTATAATCTGTTCTTTTATTACATCCTTCTGACTGCAATTCAATATGCTATAGCATTCACCATTGCTGTGGTGTCTATATACTGTACATACTGGGTCCAAAAAAGCTCTGATGATTAGAAAAGCATGCAACAGGAACTAATTACTGCAAACTGCGGGCTGGAGGCACGTGAAGTCACACATTGTGTTGCTTTGAACATCCTGTTTGGGAAACAGAAGCCCCCTTCCTCTTTCCTCTGTTGTGGTTGCAGAAACAAGAGACTGCCTGGCTCCTTGGCACTCCAATGACTTTGACTTTTAATTTTTAATTTGCTTCTATTAAATTACTTCTATTTTCTTCTTTTTGTTTGCTATTTTTAAACTGAACTTTCTTAAATATTGATTGCTTTGTTTTTAATGGCTCTGTTTTTAGACTAAAATAGAAGTTTGGGTGAAACAAAGGATTTTTATCTGGTGTTTATATATTTATAGATATATATAATCTGCTATATGCACATAAAAGGGCCACAAAAGGGACACACTATTTTTGCATAGACTTGCAACTTTTAATCAGCTGATCCCATTTTACTTTAATTCACACGTGTCTTAGCAGAATAACCATCACTGGCTACTTGTGCATGTAAACGTAGCCAATATGGATGTGTTCCACTAACATCTGAGAACCAGAAAATGTACAAATATAGACTATCCTCAACAGTAAATCTTGTTTTATTGCTTGTCCCACACAAAACAGCACATTACTTTTTGTGAAATGTTTTGTTTGAAAATCATTATTGAACATAAATGCCACATGGTTTGATATTTCTCTAATGCAATGACATTCATACATTTTTAGCAGTGCTTTTTCAAAAAAAATTCAAATACTGTTTTGGTTCATAATACACGCAAATTCTTTAATTTGTAACATTTTCCAAAATCTAAATCTTACACTTGCAGCTGGTAGGCATGTAGAATGCCAACAAACATGTCACAGAGAAGAGTTAAAAAGTGCTGTGTATAAAGTGAACTGAGCTATTTTTAATCTTCATATCACTGATTAAGAATGTCATTCCATTACGAGATGACAAGATGTGATTGGACGTCGGCATTGGACTGTCAGATTTCAAGACAAGCAAGGAGAGTGAACCCAGATTCAATGACATCATTGTTCTGAGTTAAGCATTCCAGAACGACATGTGGGAGATCTTGCAAGTCAAGAGCACACGCAGCACTGATTTATGATGATGTTGCATGTGCACGTGTGTGTGTGGTGGCCAGCAGGATTGAGATACATATGAGTTACATATGTGACTTGAATATGTGGTGGGTGTACAGTATGGGTGTGTATATGTGAGATGATATATATGCTGTGTCAGATCAAGACTAGAACACCCTCTAAGATGAAGATGCAGGCATTTTGGGAATGTACTGCCAAATTATGACACTAAAACAACCACGCATAGCTGACTGGTAAATTGTGTGTGTGTGAAGCTCATTGACCAAGAAACTCTTGCTGGTTAAGCTAAAGCCTGATATGGGGCTTCCAGCATCCCATGCTGGAATCCATCATCCAAAACACTACACATGCTGGCCTTTTCCACAGGGTTGAGATACGCTACGACACTTTAGCAATCAGTCAAGATAGTGTGGCCATTTTGTCAGTTCACGTGAAGTGTGTGAGCAGATGTTTTGTACAAAATGGTTCTGTCCTGGTAGTCCTCTCTCTCGTGTTAACGTCAGTTGGGAGTTGTAGAGGAGGCAGGCACCACTTTCTCCCCATCCACCCCTTCTAATCTCTGCTTTTACCATGAGGCAAACAACTCACCTAAAATACATCTAAAGAATTCTAATGCAATAAAAATCACATATTTTAAACATCAGGCAGTCATGATCAAATGATGCTTGTACTTAAATTACTGCGGGATGAACTTACACAGGGTTTAAGTTTCATAAACAGTATGCTAATTAAATAATGTGTCAATATGTTATGTTAGCAACTATTCCAATATTTTCAATGTATCCATGAAATGTCTCTTATCTCTTCTTAGTTTTGATGAACTACTGATTCTTTCCTCAGTACTGCCCCTGTGTTCCCCAACATGCTCTGTTTCAAAGTTCTGCCTGAGAAGGAGGATGGTCTACCCTGATTCACAGCATACCGGCCGTGCCTGAAGTCCTGAGCTCACGCCACAGTTAGGCTAATAACATTCCCTGGCAATGCTTGACTCATCCTCACAGACAATCTGCCAGATAGTTTTGCCATTACAGCTGTTTGGGATATAGTAAACAGTGACTAGAAGCCTCCTTCTTCAAGGTGTTGTGAGAAATTTTGTTCATAGCAGTCTATAAGTGTAATGCTATTTATAATGCTTTTGATTTTAAACATTTAAAATTGTGGTGTAGTGTAAACTGTCCTTGATAGTAACTCGGTTCAGCTGCATGAAATGTAAAATGGGCAGCTTCTATGCACACCACTTTTCTGTGAGTTACTTTAAGATACTTGTTTGTGTAGATTTATGTGTATTTATTATATATTGCAGACTCAGAGATTAGAAACATAGAGTGTAACTTGAGAAATGCGCACTAGGTCAGAGGTCAAGTGGAACTTCTTTAACTCCAGAGTTCATTCAAAGTTCTGTCTCCTCAAACAGGCTTTCTGAAGACAGTTGTGGGAAACTCATAAAAACAGCAAACACGTTGTGCCCTCAGATCATTAAAACCGCTGTGGTATTGATTTGTTTCCTCAAAGTTAAACAGCACAGAACCATCAATATCTTAAATTTAATTTAAAGCATGAAAAATGCATAAGAAGTCCAGTCACTGCTTCAAGATCACTCAGTTTTAATAGTTTTAATGTATTTTAATGTCCTATCGATCAACCCTTTTAATCAAAAATGATAAAGCTAATCATGTGTGCTCTTTAATGTAGTTTAGCATGAATGCACACATTAGAGAGAACACACAGAGCATAAGTAAAAAGTAAACTCCTTTTCATTGGACATGCACAAACAATCAGTGCAACCTCTATTTAGTTGCACCCACCTGGCTGCCCTGTGGTCAAGAGTTCAGCATCCCACAAGCCACTGCATGTTTAGAGCATGCTGGGTTCTAGCCTCTTTTAAAGGGGTCATATGATGCGATTTAAAATTTTCCTTTCTCTTTGGAGTGTTACAAGCTCTTAGTGCATAAAGAAGATCTGTAAAGTTGCACAGACTAAAGTCTCAAATCCAAAGAGATATTCTTTATAAAAGTTAAGAGTCAGTGTAACAAACGTTCGTAGGTCGGGAAGAATGAGGCGGGAACCGGCGAACACTCAAAGAAAACTTTAATAATAAAATAAACACAAAATAGCACGACAGCCCCTCGCGGACGACTGCCGCGCACAAACGAAACCAAAACACAAAATAAACTCCAGGCCTGGTCCTCTCTCGTCCGACACTGTCGTCACTCCTCCCTTTTATCCTTCCGGAGCTCCTCCGTGAGA
>NW_015646356.1:655114-667423 GCF_001515625.1 Sinocyclocheilus rhinocerous | reverse complement strand
TCCCACTCATCACAGTCAGCCACACCTACCTAAAACGGCTCGTTCTAACACTTTTTTTTGTGTTTTTCAGTCTTTGTATAAATCGACGCGTTTCAGAAAGGCGGGGCATAGAGGAGAAACAATAATGTACAGTATGTGGAAAATAATGTGTTTTTTTAACCTTAAACCGCATAAACACATTTCATTACACCAAATACACAAAATAATGTTCTTCTTAGCAACATCATATGACCCCTTTAAAGCATGGAAAACACCATTGCTAGACTGTCTGCAAAAACTAAGATGCCAGATGCACTGCATGCCTTAAGTGGCGTTTATCAGGATGTGAGCAACCACATAAGAAAGCTCTCAGCATGCCTCAGTAGTGTGTGGTGGGGTTGGGAGCTGGGCAATATAAGGGCTCTTCAACTCTTTCTCTCTCTGTCCTCCACTTACCTCTAGGGCAAGAGTCATACTGAAGCCAAATAACTTGGACTTTTGGTTCCAAAAGAGTTGCACACACATATTTTAATCTCTTTAATGGAAGTTTGTTGAAGCAATGTGCCATAAATGCAATTTGGGTCTAATGTCAAAACTTTGACATAGGGCAAGCACTGATCCAACAAACTTTTTAGAGAATCTTTTAATTGACAGAAGAACCCCGAGGATGGATGATTTAGTTTCAAAGCACGCCATTACTGAACCTGTGAGGCATTTAGTCAGTGTCAGGAGACTCAAGGTTAGGAGTGTTTTTTTTTCCTAACTCAAGAACCCTGTGGTATCAATTCTGCACATATTAGGTGTTAGGTTATTTATTATTTACTAGAAACTATCCCAATAGTTCCAGCTTGATTAGTACTTCATTAAAGTAGCTATAGCTAGTCATTGCACATGACAATTAGCCTACTTGTTTTATTGGGATAGTGACTATACCACAGTTGTGACTAAATGAATAACTATTAGTCACTAATGGGAAAGGTCCGAGTAACATCAATATATAGGCCTATTTTAATAGATAATAGATGAAAGAAAACGTTAAAATGGCTTGCCATAAATTTGCATTTAAAAACAAAGTTTTTCATAATGACTAAACGGCTTTACAAATTGTTATAGCCTACACATCAAATCTGTCGGCCACGTGTATTATGTTAAGCATTAAAAAAAGTCAGCCAAGCACCAAATATTTAAATTCAAAACTCACCTTGAAGGTCGCGCAAGCGTTTTTACTTCAGTAGCCTAACTTAAGTTCTTCAATCCAAATTAACCAAATCCCCTCAGAGAGCAGACGCTCAGAAGTCAAACAGTCATTCTGCATGAATTGTCCCTGCTGTTACTGCGTTTCCCTGCGAAGAAAGCTGAATGATGCTGACTGCTGACAAATCCCGCAAGGATGCGATTACTACGCGCCTGAACGCGCTTTCACTGGAATGCTCGCCGGGATGCTGCGTCGACAGGTCTACACTCCGCGCACGCGGCGTCATATTGTTGTCAACCGATATAACCTATTTCATGCGGTTGTTTGAGCCCCAACCCGTTCCCTTGTTTGAGGTCTCTAATACATTATATAACATACGTATATATATTAAAGATGACAGCTGTAAGCAATTATTCAGAAGAGACGTCGAAAAACAGATTTTTGTGTTAACTTTTCAAATGTGTGAGCGCGCGAATTTCTCAGGAGGACAGAAAAAAACTGCGTGCGGCAAGCAATATAGAAACAAACTTATGTTTATTATTTTCTCTGCTTTTCTCGCATGGCTAGCCCTGGTTTAACACTTCCGGCTGTGAAATTGGGGTAGCTTGTATCTATTAAATTATTAAAAACAGTTTCTTAAATGGCTGATGTTTGTAGTAGCCTAGGCTAGCCTAGTCATTGTTAAGATGTCCTAAAATGAGCGAAATAGACAAAACGCATAGATGATAAGCTTAAGGACCATGCAGCAGCAATTAAAATATTAGACTGCTGTATGGCTCTCCGCCTAAACTAATTCAGCTCTGAATATTGTTCTGCAGAAGATGTGACCTTAGGCTGTCATTCCTCCACCTTTATCATAAAGCTCCTTGCCAGAAATATATGATTCACAGAGATACATCAATATTTAAAGTCACAGCTGAAGTGTTGGACTGGTGACTGATTCAGATTACATTTCGAAGATGAATAGTATGCCTTACAGTTGCATGTATGATGTGAAAGCTAATAGTAAATCATGAAAAGATGATCCTGCAATCCTCAGTGAACCCATCTTATCATCTGCTTATTATATTCTATATTCTAGAGACTGCAAATTCTGTGGTGGCTGAAATTTATAAGCCATTTAGTTTAACCATTCTGTTAATAAAATATGGTTAAGCATGTTATTTAATGCAGTCCTTTGATAATTTGACACTGAGATGAGTTTCTAAAAAAACAATTATGGATGAGTTGCTCTGTTGTCAGTCTAATGGCCTTCCACTGTGTGAGAAGATGAGAGCTTTTGGTGTCTCACATTTCCTTTTGATTCCCCTGCCTTGGTAGACAGGAGCACTGAGGCATAATGATTACACGAGCGAACATAATCATGCCTTTCTCTCAACCATGCTGTCATTATAGTCTTACAAATACAGCCATGGCAGTTGGGTGATTCTCAGACAAGCGGATGACATGACTGGCATACCCATCTCTTGTATCAGAAGGCAGGGCGGGCACGACCGGGAGGACCATTTGCCCATTGTGCCAGGAGAAACTGACCAGCAGGCACACAATGAGCTCTGTGAGGCGCAAAACAAATGTAGTATTGTTTGGGCTACTTTTTGCTGTCTACTGTGTTGGGAGAAAGTTGCACCCACACAGAGCTCTGGAGCTTCTGTCATCTTTGGTCCATAACACCAACTTGAAGACTTACTCCATCCTTTTGTGCAAGCAAAAATTAAATGCATATGAAAAGGAAATTTGTTTTATCACACAATTCATAGCCAACATTTACTTAAACATTTAACAGTTTATTTGTCACACACATTGATAGTAAAATGATCATCTGTGAAAAGAGAAATGTAGATAAAAGGAGGGATAGTACTATAAAAAAAAAAAGAAAAAGCAGAAAAATATAAGCTACAATGGCTAAACAGTGGACATTTTTGGACACTTAAGACACTTTAAAAATGTGAGATTTTCATTGCATTATACTAAAAATAAATGACATCTCCAAACAAATGATAGCCTAATACACAGATTCAGAAATAACTTTATTCAGTTATTTTAACCAACTTTTAACTATGATCAACTATTATAATTAGTTATTATAAAAATAACTATTATTATATTATTATTAATAATAATAATAAATGAATTATATTTTTTGATTGAAATGCCCAAATACCTTTTGGCACCACTAGTATAAATAAGAACAAAAACAGATTTAGAAAGAAAATGTAAATATCAGTAAACAGTTATATAATGCAGATATTTTAGTGAACAGTAGTGTGTCTGGGGACTTTGGGTTTTTGGGGTGGGCCTTTCTGTCGACAAACAGAGGATCCAGGTTGCTGTTGTCCCTGGACTCACCTGCCCTGACAAGTTACTTCATTAAAAAGTGAAAAACGGCACCATGGGAAAAAGTACTAATACTTTCTCAAACCAAACATTCTCCAAATCCCACAATATCCTTTAGTCATCATCTAATCATCTTGAGAAATATGGTCACATTGATGTTTCCAAAACCATGACAGATTTATGATAATATCTTACAGATAAAAACACTTAAACAGTGTGTTGCGTGTGTAAAGCATGAAAAGTATCTTTTCAGGGGCACATTTCTGTCACAATGATAAACAGCTATCAAAACTGTCCGTACATGCAGTCACTGGCTGTCCAAACAAAGATAAACAATGAGAGTGATGTCACTCCCTCTGAGTGCAGCAGAAGATGCCTGTTGTTTGTTGGTGTAGTCTTTTCACTGCGATTTGTGTTAAGGCCACAGATTTTACCCCTCACCTGCTTCCCACTGGATCAGATCTGTTTGACCCTGCTGTGAGACAAAGCACAGATTATTGAAAACCAAGCCTGCATTCAATGACGCCAAAAGATGATAAATTACACCGATGATGAATTAATGTCACAATAAGGTCATTGATTCATCCGAGCCTGGCTGAACAAAAGGTCGGCTCGAATTGTGACAAAAGTGAATGGCTTGGTTCTCCACTGGCCAGACTCTGGGTGTTGGAAAGTGTCAGCTTTGCAAAGCAGCTGAAAGTGCAGATAGATGAATACAGAAGACAGTGATTAAAAATGAATGTTTCACTTGGCTTATTATAATTTTGCATTGAGTGATTCTGTGCTGCAATACATCTGATATTAAAAAATGGTTGAACAGAGAAAGCCTAAGGGCAAGACATGTTGTCATTAAAGAAAAGGAAGTGCACCTGTTCTTGTTCTAAGAAAATATTCTTGGCTCATATTGGTAGGATGCTATTATTTTGCCTTAGGTCATGTTCACCATAATTAGTGCAAAACTGTGCAAATCCAACATGTTAGGATAACGCTAAATCACCTGAATAAAAATAAAATAAATAAATAGAATTGTATCCTATTATGAAAAATATTACATACTTTTGCTTTTATATATAATTTTCCAGACACTATTGTCTAAAGTGCACATAATGAAGACACTTTCCCTGGAGTAATCTGGTGATCCATGTCTTGCTCATAAGGAACAGTGTAACATCCAGCGAGTCGCCGTGAACAGAGCTGTTTTTGACAAGAGGGTGTTGTTTTACGCTACACTTGAGATATTTTAAACAAAGTATGTTATAGACTTTTCATTAAGACCCTAAAGAATCATATCAACTTGTGGAAAATGGGCATCCTATGACCCCTTTAATTCAAACGTAGTCCATTATAAATGTGCACAATTAGACTTAATTTCTTAGGATTTTCTGCCCCCTAATGGACAAATATGCATACAACGACCCGAGAAACAGAAAAACAGTAGAATGTGTTTCTTCCAGTTTGTTTGGGCACATTATCGCCCCCTCTGAATCAACAGTCATAGCGGTCAAACAGGAAGTAGAACTAGGCGATACAACTACATGCTAAAAGGTGGATAGTCAGCATTTAGCGCCGTTACAAAGTAGGTAGACTTTTAGTTATAAAATATTAGGCTAAAACTGTAAATTAATGCAACCAGAGCAATAAAAGCCTTTCATATTAATGTCAGCAACTGTACTGTCTAAATATGTGTAAGATATTACTGTAATGCATTTTGTTTTTACTAGTAAAGTTGCGGTTACCATAATCACTTTTTCAATCCTATATAGATATGGCAGACAGGAATCCATCTATTGTGGTGGTTGGTGCTGGAGTGGCAGGACTCGCTGCAGCCAAGAAACTGGAAGAATATGGATTTAATGACGTCACGGTGCTGGAAGCGTCTGAGAAGTTCGGAGGAAGAGTAGCTACTGCAGCTCTAGGTGAACAGCCTACATTATACCTCAGATAGCTTACACGAACTGAATTATAGTAAAAGTTCATATATAGAAAATGTTATTCAATATTAAAAGTTCTACAATTGTATAGTAATTAATTAAATAAATCGTTATTAATAATAATAAAGTATTATTAAATTAAATTAATACAAAGCTTTGTTCATTTTGATAATTATATTTATTATGCATAATGTTTATTATATGATCATTGTTTTAACAAACAAATAAAAGCATGATTGTGTGTTAGAGGAATCTGAAATCTTTGAACCCATGACTTAGTTTCGCTTCCATTAAATAGTGCAAATTTTTTTTTTTGCTATGTCAACAGATTGTATAACGTGATTTTAAATCCGATTTATGAAGAGACAATGTCAATGAACTGACCTTTAATGGCATTTATTTTTATTTTTATGGGGTCATGTTTATAAACACATTTTATGCCAAAAACTCAAGAAATTGAATAAATTCAATCAGATATCAATACAGTGCCTAAAACCCATCCCTGGATAGGCCTAGAATAAAATGTGAAATCCGGGGTTTTGAAATAAAATATAAATGAAGATAAACATAAAAGAAAAAGAAGTTCAAGGTTTTTGTGCATATTTTAAATACCTAGGGCATTTCTGTCAAATTCTGTAACATTTTCTCACAAACCCTGGTTAATTTCTGACCCTGTAATGCACTATTCTATGCTGTATTAATATTTAACAATACATATGTCACTGTCTTTCTCTTTTTGTGCCAAAGGTGATGTATGTGTTGATACCGGAGCACAGTACATCCATGGGGCGTCAGAAAAAAACCCTGTCTACTGTCTACTAAAAAAGTCTGGCCATCTCAACCAGATCCCTGAGATGGGCAAAGAAACATTTTACAGTAACAAGGGACACAAAGTAGATGCAAACTTCGCCAGATGTGCATATGAAGCTGGAGAGGAAATCATTCGATACCGTGGTTCCAACACGGGAAGGAGTTTAGGTGAACACTATGCAGAAAAAACCCAGAGTGTGATTGACAGCTTGCAAGACGATGACGAGAAACCAAGAATGCAGAGTGTTTTTGCTTTGGTCGGAAAAGACATGCTGATTGATGTTGGAGCTTCAGACCTCCACAGGATCTCTCTTGACTCCTGGCAGTATTATATCAACATGGGTGACAGTCTCAATGTTGCAGGGTATGATGGGTTGAGAAGATGATCTACATTCATTTGCAATTATTGCTCACTAAATGATTCATTTAGTGTTAAATGTTGTGTATGGATGTCAGTTCAATGTTTCAGCTTGTGGATATGCTGCTGGAGGACTTCCCTAAAGATCGTTTGCTGCTGAAAAGAGAAGTTAGTAAGATCAAATGGGATGGATCCTTTTCTGTTGCCCCTCCTCATAATGAACCTCTGCCTACTCACACTGAATCTGCTTCTCAAGAAAAAGCCCGCCAGTACCCAGTTTGCGTTATCTGTGAGAATGGAGAAGAGATTCTAGCTGATCATGTAATTGTGACCATTTCATTAGGTATGTGTTGATAAGGACTGAGTATTATGAGGATGATGCTTTCTGAAGTGAGCGCATTTATATATGTAAGAGATACATTTTGTCATTGCAAATTAAGAGCTTTGTCTGAATGTGTGTATGTTTTGAAAGGGTGTCTAAAAGCACAAGCATCCAGCCTATTCATCCCCAGTCTCCCAACCGAGAAAATGGAGGTCATCGATAAGCTGTGCTTTGGCAATATTGCCAAGATCTTTCTGGAGTACGAAGAGGCATTCTGGGAAAATGATGTTGGTTCTATCAGCCTCATTTATGAGGATGACACCCCTGCCTCAGTATCCACCAATAAAATGCAGTGGCTCAAGAACGTGCAGTCCTTTTCTGTCCTGAGACCCAAAGAAAGGTTAATGTTGGATCAAATGACAGTGAAATGTTCAGTCATTTTAAATATATGATACATTTATTATTTTACATTTGCATGTATAGATGCTGTATGAGAAATCTGGATATATACAATTACTCTTAAACACCACTGACTATAATTAATAGTAAAATGTAGGAAAATCAGCCAAAACCCGTGCTTCAAAGATTCAAAATAATAATGATAATAATAATTTGTTGTAGTAGTAGTAGTACTAACATTATTATTATGACTGTTTATGGTGCAAAAAGCTGTAGTAACATTATTCTCTCTTTTCTAGGTTTGGCAATATCTTAATTGGTTGGTGTCCAGCAGACATAGCTGACCTGGTTGAAACCATGACAGATGATGAGCTCTCAACTGCGATCACTGATCATCTCAAAATGTTCTTTGGTAAAGAATCCTCTTTTATTCATTGTGAGTGTTTGCTAATGTGCCAGTTAAGACTTTAAGGTTTTTACAAGTTGTAAAAAATGTGTTGGTGAAAAGTTGTTTTTTCAAGTATCATGTATTTTTAATATTTTCTATACTCCTAAGGACGTTCAAACATTCCCCAGCCGAAATCCATACTCTGCACTAAGTGGCGCAGCAACAAGTTCATAAAAGGAAGCTACGCTTTCCTTCCTGTTGGTGTTGATGGCCAAGTTATGGACACATTGGCCCAACCACTAGTGGGCAGTCGGCATCCTGACCAAGTATGTGATTTTTCTTTTTCTTTTTGCGTATACCATTATTTTGAATTTAACATAATAATGGAATATTCTTTTTATTTAAATATGTGTTTGGTTTATGGGCTATCAAGCAGAAGGTTTTGATAAAGAATATATGTTTAAAAGACGGTTGGGGTAAGGCCCTCCTTTGATTTGCTTTTCTTTGTCATTGTAGTATTAAAGTGATTTTTTTACTCCATATATTTCAGGATCTTCAGATCCTGTTTGCAGGTGAGGCAACGATGAAGACTCTTTATGGCACAGTGCAAGGAGCTCTACTCTCGGGACACAGGGAGGCAGACAGACTGGCAGCACATTATAAGAAGACAGTGGCTCCCACTTCCACTACCTCATTGGACAAACAAGTTTAGAGAGTTAAAATCTGTTCATAATCTAAAATTTATTCTGTGACTGATGGTGTCCAATAACAGGGCAGAGAAAAAAAAGACGTGATCACAACAAGCCTTCCCCCATGAGGCTGCTCTATGTAAAATAAAATAATTTAAACTTTTATTTGCAGACAAAACTGTTTTAATTAAGAAAAAAGACTGATTTTAACTTTTTACTGTTGTGTATTGTACCTTTTTATATCGTATACTATGTATTGTGTATATTTTTATGACGAGCTGAACATATGATCAGAATTTCACACTGTATTTTTAAATAAAATATTGCATGCTAAATTGTGGTTTGATTATTAAAATTGTAAGCAGTTGGTTTGCATAAATCTATTTTATTTAGAGAAAAAAATAACCGCTGCTTTTTCTTCACAAAACAAAAATCAAACAGAACAGACAGCGGAACTATTGGAAGTTGCAGCACAAGTTTCCAGGGGAGCGTTCTATGCTGATACACCTCCATGCCGTTGATGTGACCTTCACCATTCTGAAGTGTTCTGCTATTATCTTCTTACACTTATGAATATATTTACTACGTAGCCGTTTCCAGTGTTGCAGATTTTATGGTCATGGCTTTAAATACAATTGGCCAGCCTTGCAAGAGTATATTTCGGTTTGCGTTTCCACTGCAGTTTAGTATCGCTTTAGAGTGGGCGGGATTATCCACATGTCGTTATAGTTGCGCCGCCTCTACTGCCGCGACTCCTGAAAAACTTTTTCATTCCGCGTCGCCCCATCAAGCTCTCGCTGGATCCGCTCCTCTGCTATCAACGAGAGGAACGTCTGTACTTCCTCAACAGGGGGAACAGCCACTTTTTGGTTGTTAAAAAAAGGTGCACTCGTTCAAAACAGTTGCGTTTGATCCTTCGCTGGCTAATGTCACCAGTGGAAACCCCCCCAAAAGTGAGCCGTACCGTGCCGTACCATGCAGTGGAAAAGCGCCATTAGGTAAGTAGTGAACCGATAGCACATTGAGTTCTCTCGTCTCTGATATAGTGTGGTAGTCAATGTATTTTCTTTTTTAAAGTTGTGTGTTAGTTTTAAACGAAGCCAGAGTGACTCATTTTACCCCTTTAACATATTTTTTAACATATTTTTTGTTCCCATTCAAAATTTATAAGACCTGCTCATGGAAGGATTTTGGTTTCTTAACTATTTCCTTAATGACAAATTATCTGACTTTGCACTAAATGATTGAGGTGCTGAAGCTACAGTGATTGCATTATTTTTCGGTTATACTGCAGCTAGCATAAACATCATCAGTGATGCTCAGAAATGTTTACATTTGTAATGTCCTTTTATTGTTTTGAACAGGTGTCTTCAGGCTGTTGTCACCCACAGGTGCTTGCAGGCCACATCCACATTTCACACTACAGTCTTTCAGTCAGACTCCAACAGAACCTGTGTGGTCCGCTTTGGGAGGCAGAAGTATGAGAGGATGTATCCGGTTCTGTTGGTGAGACCTGAAGGATCCACCATCAACATCAGATATAAAGAGCCAAGAAGAATAATGAAGGTTAGTGGTTTATATTCCAGTTTCCAAGCTTTTTTGTTAAAGGTACACACTTCACCCAAAAAGGAAAATTCTGCTATTATTCACTCAATATCATGTTGGTGGTGTGTTTTTATGTGGTAGGCAAAAGGAGGATTTTTTTGAAGAACTGTTATACAATGGTAGTTTAAAATGTCATCAAGTTTAAAAAAAAAAAAAAAGGTCCTTGGGTGAGTGTTTTGAGTCAGTTATCAACAGTTTTTACTGTATTTTATTTTTCCTCCCAGATGCCCGTGGACATCACCACCCTCTCGGAGGAGGAGAAGAAAATCAGGATGCGGAAAAGAGAACCGAAGAGGGCAGCGAAACAGAAATTGGATGATTTTGAGGATGATTTCAAAGTTGATGATTACAGCAAATTCTGGAAGAAGAAATAAATGGACTGACATTCAGAGTATTTATGTTGTCTCACATGTACAATATTGCAATTTTGTTTTATATGTCACCCTTCAATTAAAAAGTCTTCAAATGTTTGTCATTCTCTGATTTTTTTTAATTTTTATTTGGGGCTGAATTGCATCATTTTTTTAATTAAGTATTCTTATATATACTGTACTAGTTAAATTTTTTCCACAATTTTTCAAAATTTTTCCTGTTTTTATGGAATTAATTCATTTAGATTATTATGCTAAATAACCCCACAAAATTATATATTTTGTATATAAAGACGTAAACCGTTAACTTTAAAATATATTCGTTTTCAGCGTCCTCACGTGGTGATGTGTAGCTGTCATATAATGCGTAACTCAGCATTGCATTCTCAGCATTCTCTGGAACAGGCTGATTAATTATTAATGAATTTAGTACCTGCTTCAAAGTTCACACTTTTGCCTCAGGCATTGTACAAAATGCCAGCTTCACCTGAACTTGTAACGGGCACCCCAGAGCCCGAGGTGCCCAGGAAGTTTACTTTGGAGGCTGCTGATATTGCTGTGGTTGTGATCTACTTTGTGTTTGTGTTGGCAGTTGGAATATGGGTAAGTAAAAGTCTGAAGCCTCTCTGGTAATATTTGCATTGATGTAGAGAATTCTGTATGCCTAATTCTTGATACAGAGATGGAACTGCTGTGTTTTTGATTTGTAGTCTTCAGTCAGAGCCAACCGGGGAACAGTGGGTGGATACTTCTTGGCCGGACGATCCATGACATGGTGGCCAGTGAGTTTTTGTGTGTTTACTCATAATAATGAAGCTGGGATGTTTATTTTGTGGATGTCTACAAGGAAGCATCTTGATTTTTAAAGTCCTTGCCTGGAATTACAACCAGGAAAGCGGAAATAATAAATCAATCCAGTCTCCTAAGTGAATTTATTTCATGTAAACACATTATGAAGTAAATGTGTTTTGTGTTAAATTAAATGAAATCATATACAACAGTTATACACAAATCATATTTACAGAAGATTCATATTTAATGTGAAGACATGTCTCTTTCAGCTTGATTTATCATAGTTTCATTTAGTTTTGGGAGTGTTTTCTCAGTATGTCTCTCTTGTGTTATGTTTCAACAGATTGGAGCCTCTTTGATGTCGAGTAACGTAGGCAGCGGGCTGTTCATTGGATTAGCAGGAACAGGGGCTGCAGGGGGACTCGCAGTCGGGGGATTTGAGTGGAATGTACGGCAGACAAATCAGTCCTCATCCAACAAGCTTTTAGTGTTGTTTCAGTAATTCCTGATTTAATTTGTGAGATTGTTGTTGTCTTAGGCTAATCAAATGTTTGACAGTTACTGTATATTGCATCAAATGCTGAAACAAAACAAGTGTGATGCTCTTTAGGCAACATGGCTCCTCATTGCCTTGGGCTGGATCTTTGTGCCTGTGTATATTTCTGCTGGAGTAGTCACAATGCCAGAGTATCTGAGGAAGAGGTTCGGGGGTCAGCGCATCCGCATCTACATGAGTGTGCTGTCTCTCATCCTCTACATTTTCACCAAGATATCAGTAAGACTCCTTAGTCGAATAAATGTGAATTAAGTATTATTAAATAATATATAATAATTATTATGTATTTGTTATATATGTATTAAATATAACATATTCAATATATTCAATATAACATTTGATTTGTTATATATTTAAAGAAAAATAAAATAACAGTACATTAAAACAAACAGAAACTTTACAAAACTAGAAAAAAAATAGGATCTCATAATAATTAGAAAAAAGTATACTATGACAAAAAAAATGCAAATTAGAAGGAAAAGAGGACTTTATATTGTTAACTATATATTGTTTTAAATTTACATTTATATTAATGATATTGTAATGATAAAAGAGTGACTAGTATGAATGAAAAAAACTT